>NC_092711.1:15457461-15609961 GCF_047496885.1 Scyliorhinus torazame
GTTCCGTTCGCCCCCTTACAAAACCCTGACCCACATGGGGAGAGTTTAAATGAAATGAAGGTGCAAATCCACTATTTAATTTATGAAAGACACCAGACCCCTCCTGCTCCCCACTTCTCCTTAATCCCTTCCTGAGGCTGCGTTCCCTCCTGCCCCTTAATCACCTGAGGCTACGTTCCCTCCTGCCCCACCTCCTTAATCCCGTCCTGAGGGGGTGTTCCCTCCTGCCCCACCTCCTTAATGCCTTCCTGAGGCTGCGTTCCCTCCTGCTCCTTAATCACCTGAGGCTGCGCTCCCTCCTGCTCCCACACTCCACCTTAATCCCCTCCTGAGGGGGTGTTCCCTCCTGCTCCCCACCTCCTTAATCACCTGAGGCTGCGCTCCCTCCTGTTCCCACACGACATCTTGTTCACTGGAATAACTCACCCAACCCTCAGTGTGAAAATGTCACCGGTCTCCACTCCCCCCAGAGACACTGACTCCTGCCTCTCCCCCCCACCCCCGCCCCCCCCAGAGACACTGAGACTCCTGCACCCCCCCGCCCCCCAGAGACACTGAGACTCCTGCACCCCCCCCCCCCGCTTCCAAAAAAACAAAAGAGCCCAACACTTGAGTACCCATCAGAATAATGAAACCCCAATAATGACGGACAAAGACACATTGACATTTATTCTGTTTCTCTCAGGTTCGAACTCCTGTCTGAGGATTCCTCGCCGAGGAAGGATTCTCTTTGTGTCGTCCAAGCTTCAAAATCAACTCTCCTCGGGAAGAGAAAGCTGGAAATTGATTACAGCAAAGCATTATAGAAATAATAAAGGCACAGCAACATCCTGGGACTGCCCCCAATCTGTTTTATAAAACCCATTTTATAAACACGGCCGAACGCTGCAACAGTTTAGTTGTTTCAAAAAAATATATTTTTATTGATAACAATAACAAAAGCAATAACAACATAACCATCAACATAGTGAAGGAGATATTTCCCACCCAACCCCTTCTGTACATCCCTTAACCATATTGCACTTTCCCCCCCCCCTTCAGAGTGCTGCTTCTGCCGACACTTTAATTCGCCCCCAGAAAGTCGACGAACGGCTGCGTCCTCCGAGAGAACCCCAGCATTGACCCCCTCAAGGCAAACTTTATTTTCTCCAGCTTGAGGAACCCAGCCATGTCACTGAGCCAAGTCTCCACGCTCGGGGGCTCCGAGTGCCTCCACATTAAAAGGATCCGTCTCCGGGCTACCAGGGAGGCAAAGGCCAGAACGTCGGCCTATTTCACTCCCTGTACTCCGGGATCTTCTGACACTCCAAAGATCGCCACCTCCGGACTCGGCACCGACCGGGTGTCGAGCACCTTGGACATTGCTCGAGCAAAACCCTCTAAACTTCGGGCATGCCCAAAACATGTGGACGTGGTTTGCTGGGCTTCCCGCACGTCTCGCGCATCTATCGTCTACCCCGAAAAACTTGCTCATCCTCGCCACCTTCATGTGTGCCCGGTGTACCACCTTAAACTGTACTAGGCTGAGCCTGGCACATGATGAGGAGGAATTAACCCTGCGGGCATCCGCCCACAGACCCGCCTCTAACTCCCCACATAACTCCTCCCACTTGCCCTTCAGTTCCTCCACCAGGGTCTCCTCCGCCTCCAACAAATCCTGATAGATATCCGACACTTTCCCCTCCCCCACTCTCCCTGCTCACTCCAGGACTGGTATTTACCCTCTCCCCCTCTGTCTTCCCCCCCACCCTCTTCCCCCTCTGTCTCCCCCCCCCCACCCTCTACCCCCTCTGTATCCCTCTCCCCCTCTGTCTCCCCCCCCCAATATCTCCCCCTCTGTCCCCCTCTCCTTCCCCCCTCAGACTCCCCCTACCCTGCAAGTTTCCCCAATCTCCCTGCATATTTCAGCTTCTAATTCCTGTTGACTGTTTGGGTACAATCCCAATGAGGTCACCATCCCATCCTTGGTTCCACCCACAAAACATCACTGGATGATTCCTCGGTTATTTCATCTCTTGACTGCTGCGTGACGCTCCCCTTACTGAAAAAGGAAACTCCCCTTTCCTGCACCTCTGTCCCGCCTGAAGCACCTAGCCTCCTGCTCTGTGTGAAAAACATCCCCCGGTACTTTACATTGGAACCTGGGAGATAATCGACAATGTCCAGTGGGGCTGCGTCACAAAGAGCAGCGTCGTCACTGACCCGGGATGGGGTGGGTATCTCTGGTTTGATCAGGTTGTAGCCCCATTGGTGCCGTTCTTCTCAATCCTGTTGACCAACGCTCTGACAGTCAGACACATTTTACTCAGCAGTCGGGTGCGGAAGGCACTGAGGGCCCAGAGTCAGGGAGACAGTCGCAGCGACCCAGAGATGGAGAGCAGAAGGAAGTCAATGATTTTACTCTTCAGCATCTCCGGAACGTTCATCCTCCTCTGGACCGTGTCTGTTATTACATTTTTCTATATGGATGTGGGAGGATTATATTACATCACCCGTCCGGAATATAATTTACAAATAGTCGGATATATGCTGCAGGATTTAAATTGCTGCACAAACACATTTATTTATGTGGTGACTCAGTCCAGGTTCAGGGAGCAGATCAAGGTCGCGGTGAAATATCCGGTCACATCAATTATTAAATTAATGAGAAAATAAAACTGACTGAAAACCCCTCAGCCAATCAGGAGGTCCAGCCGCTGACTGACAGTCTCTCAGCCAATCAGGAGCTCCAGCCGCTGATTGACACCCTCTCAGCCAATCAGGAGCTCCAGCCGCTGACTGAAACCATCTCATCCAATCAGGAGCTCCAGCCGCTGCAGACAGCCTCTCAGCCAATCAGGAGCTCCAACCGCTGACTGACAGCCTCTCAGCCAATCAGGAGCTCCAGCCGCTGACTGACAGCCTCTCAGCCAATCAGGAGCTCCAGCCGCTGACTGACAGCCTCTCAGCCAATCAGGAGCTCCAGCCGCTGACTGACAGCCTCTCAGCAAATCAGGAGCTCCAGCCGCTGACTGACTGCCTCTCAGCCAATCAGGAGCTCCAGCCGCTGACTGACAGTCTCTCAGCCAATCAGGAGCTCCAGCCGCTGATTGACAGTCTCTCAGCCAATCAGGAGCCCCAACCGCTGACTGCCAGCCTCTCAGCCGATCAGGAGCTCCAGCCGCTGACTGACAGCCTCTCCCCCAATCAGGAGCTCCAGCCGCTGACTGACAGCCTCTCAGCCAATCAGGAACTCCAGCCGCTGACTGACAGCCTCTCAGCCAATCAAGAGCTCTAGCCGCTGACTGACAGACTCTCAGCCAATCAGGAGCTCCAGCCGCTGACTGACAGCCTCTCTGCCAATCAGGAGCTCCAGCCGCTACGAACAGCCACTCAGCCAATCAGGAGCTCTAGCCGCTGACTGACAGTCTCTCAGCCAATCAGGAGCTCCAGCCGCTGACTGACAGTCTCTCAGCCAATCAGTAGCTCCTGCCGCCGACTGGCAGTCTCTCAGCCAATCAGGAGCTCCAACCGCTGACTGACAGTGTCTCAGGCAATCAGTATCTCCTGGCGCTGACTGACAGCCTCTCAGCCAATCAGGAGCTGGGTCTGGGGCGTGGGGGACACTGACAGTGCTGGCTCTGTGTGGTGGGAGCACTGACAGTGCTGGCTGTGTGGTGGGAGCACTGACAGTGCTGGCTGTGTGGTGGGAGCACTGACAGTGCTGGCTGTGTGGGGGGAGCACTGACAGTGCTGGCTGTGTGGGGGAGCACTGACAGTGCTGGCTGTATGGGAGAGCACTGACAGTGCTGGCTGTGTGGGGGGAGCACTGACAGTGCTGGCTGTGTGGGGGGAGCACTGACAGTGCTGGCTGTGTGGTGGGAGCACTGACAGTGCTGGCTGTGTGGTGGGAGCACTGACAGTGCTGGCTGTGTGGTGGGAGCACTGACAGTGCTGGCTGTGTGGGAGAGCACTGACAGTGCTGACTGTGTGGTGGGAGCACTGACAGTGCTGGCTGTGTGGTGGGAGCACTGACAGTGCTGGCTGTGTGGTGGGAGCACTGACAGTGCTGGCTGTGTGGTGGGAGCACTGACAGTGCTGGCTGTGTGGGAGAGGACTGACAGTGCTGACTGTGTGGTGGGAGCACTGACAGTGCTGGCTGTGTGGGGGGAGCACTGACAGTGCTGGCTGTGTGGGGGAGCACTGACAGTGCTGGCTGTGTGGGGGAGCACTGACAGTGCTGGCTGTGTGGGGGAAGCACTGACAGTGCTGGCTGTGTGGGGGGAGCACTGACAGTGCTGGCTGTGTGGGAGAGCACTGACAGTGCTGGATGTGTGGGGGGAGCACTGGCAGTGCTGGCTGTGTGGGGGAGCACTGACAGTGCTGGATGCGTGGGGGAGCACTGACAGTGCTGGCTGTGTGGGGGAGCACTGACAGTGCTGGCTGTGTGGGGGGAGCACTGACAGTGCTGGCTGTGTGGTGGGAGCACTGACAGTGCCGGCTGTGTGGGGAGCACTGACAGTGCTGGCTGTGTAGGGGAGCACTGACAGTGCTGGCTGTGTGGTGGTAGCACTGACAGTGCTGGCTGTGTGGTGGGAGCACTGACCGTGCTGGCTGTGTGGAGGGAGCACTGACAGTGCTGGCTGTGTGGGGGAGCACTGACAGTGCTGGCTGTGCTGTGGGAGCACTGACAGTGCTGGCTGTGTGGGGGGAGCACTGACAGTGCTGGCTGTGTGGTGGGAGCACTGACAGTGCTGGCTGTGTGGGGGAGCACTGACAGTGCTGGCTGTGTGGGGGGAGCACTGACAGTTCTGGCTGTGTGGGGGTAGCACTGACAGTGCTGGCTGTGTTGTGGGAGCACTGACAGTGCTGGCTGTGCGGGGGGAGCACTGACAGTGCTGGCTGTGTGGGGGAGCACTGACAGTGCTGGCTGTGTGGTGGGAGCACTGACAGTGCTGGATGTGTGGGGTGGGGGCACTGACAGTGCTGGCTGTGTGGTGGGAGCACTGACAGTTCTGGCTGTGTGGGGAGCACTGGCAGTGCTGGCTGTGTGGTGAGAGCACTGACAGTGCTGGCTTTGTGGTGGGAGCACTGACAGTGCTGGCTGTGTTGTGGGAGCACTGACAGTGCTGGCTGTGTGGGGGGAGCACTGACAGTGCTGGCTGTGTGGGGGAGCTCTGACAGTGCTGGCTGTGTGGTGGGAGCATTGACAGTGCTGGCTGTGTTGTGGGAGCACTGAAAGTGCTGGCTGTGTGGGGGAGCACTGACAGTGCTGGCTGTGTGGGGGAGCACTGACAGTGCTGCTGTGTGGGGAGCACTGACAGTGCTGGCTGTGTGGTGGGATCACTGACAGTGCTGGCTGTGTTGTGGGAGCACCGACAGTGCTGGCTGTGTGGGGGGAGCACTGACAGTGCTGGCTGTGTTGTGGGAGCACCGACAGTGCTGGCTGTGTGCGGGGAGCACTGACAGTGCTGGCTGTGTGGTGGGAGCACTGACAGTGCTGGCTGTGGGGAGCACTGACAGTGCTGGCTGTGTGGTGGGAGCACTGACAGTGCTGGCTGTGTGGGGGGAGCACTGACAGTGCTGGCTGTTTGGTGGGAGCACTGACAGTGCTGGCTGTGTGGGGGGAGCACTGACAGTGCTGGCTGTGTGGTGGGAGCATTGACAGTGCTGGCTGTGTTGTGGGAGCACTGACAGTGCTGGCTGTGTGGGGGGAGCACTGACAGTGCTGGCTGTGTGCGGGAGCACTGACAGTGCTGGCTGTGTGGTGGGAGCAGTGACAGTGCTGGCTGTGTGGGGGGAGCACTGACAGTGCTGGCTGTGTGGTGGGAGCACTGACAGTGGTGGCTGTGGGGAGCACTGACAGTGCTGGCTGTGTGCTGGGAGCACTGACAGTGCTGGCTGTGTGGGGGAGCACTGACAGTGCTGGCTGTGTGGGGGAGCACTGACAGTGCTGGCTGTGTGGGGAGCACTGACAGTGCTGGCTGTGTGGTGGGAGCACTGACAGTGCTGGCTGTGTGGGGGAGCACTGACAGTGCTGGCTGTGTGGGGGAGCACTGACAGTGCTGGCAGTGTGGGGAGCACTGACAGTGCTGGCTGTATGGGGGGAGCACTGACTGTGCTGGTTGTGTGGGGGAGCACTGCCAGTGCTGGCTGTGTGGTGGGAGCACTGACATTGCTGGCTGTGTGGGGGGACCACTGAGAGTGCTGGCTGTGTGGGGGAGCACTGACAGTGCTGGCTGTGTGGTGGGAGCACTGACAGTGCGGGCTGTGTGGTGGGAGCACTGACAGTGCTGGCTGTGTGGGGTGCACTGACATTGCTGACTGTGTGGGGGGAGCACTGACATTGCTTGCGGTGTGGGGAGGCACTCACAGTGCTGGCTGTGTGGTGGGAGCACTGACAGTGTTGGCTGTGTGGTGGGAGCACTGACAGTGCTGGATGTGTGGTGGGCGCACTGACAGTGCTGGCTGTGTGGGGGAGCGCTGACAGTGCTGGCTGTGTGGTGGGAGCACTGACAGTGCTGGCTTTGTGGGGGGAGCACTGACAGTGCTGGCTGTGTAGTGGGAGCACTGACAGTGCTGGCTGTGTGGAGGGAGCACTGACAGTGCTGGCTGTGTGGGGGAGCACTGACAGTGCTGGCTGTGTTGTGGGAGCACTGACAGTGCTGGCTGTGTGGGGGGAGCACTGACAGTGCTGGCTGTGTGGTGGGAGCACTGACAGTGCTGGCTGTGTGGGGGAGCACTGACAGTGCTGGCTGTGTGGGGGGAGCACTGACAGTTCTGGCTGTGTGGGGGTAGCACTGACAGTGCTGGCTGTGTTGTGGGAGCACTGACAGTGCTGGCTGTGCGGGGGGAGCACTGACAGTGCTGGCTGTGTGGGGGGAGCACTGACAGTGCTGGCTGTGTGGTGGGAGCACTGACAGTGCTGGATGTGTGGGGTGGGGGCACTGACAGTGCTGGCTGTGTGGTGGGAGCACTGACAGTTCTGGCTGTGTGGGGAGCACTGGCAGTGCTGGCTGCGTGGTGAGAGCACTGACAGTGCTGGCTTTGTGGTGGGAGCACTGACAGTGCTGGCTGTGTTGTGGGAGCACTGACAGTGCTGGCTGTGTGGGGGGAGCACTGACAGTGCTGGCTGTGTGGGGGGAGCTCTGACAGTGCTGGCTGTGTGGTGGGAGCATTGACAGTGCTGGCTGTGTTGTGGGAGCACTGAAAGTGCTGGCTGTGTGGGGGGAGCACTGACAGTGCTGGCTGTGTGGGGGAGCACTGACAGTGCTGCTGTGTGGGGAGCACTGACAGTGCTGGCTGTGTGGTGGGATCACTGACAGTGCTGGCTGTGTTGTGGGAGCACCGACAGTGCTGGCTGTGTGGGGGGAGCACTGACAGTGCTGGCTGTGTTGTGGGAGCACCGACAGTGCTGGCTGTGTGCGGGGAGCACTGACAGTGCTGGCTGTGTGGTGGGAGCACTGACAGTGCTGGCTGTGGGGAGCACTGACAGTGCTGGCTGTGTGGTAGGAGCACTGACAGTGCTGGCTGTGTGGGGGGAGCACTGACAGTGCTGGCTGTTTGGTGGGAGCACTGACAGTGCTGGCTGTGTGGGGGGAGCACTGACAGTGCTGGTGTGTGGTGGGAGCATTGACAGTGCTGGCTGTGTTGTGGGAGCACTGACAGTGCTGGCTGTGTGGGGGGAGCACTGACAGTGCTGGCTGTGTGGGGGAGCACTGACAGTGCTGGCTGTGTGGTGGGAGCACTGACAGTGCTGGCTGTGTTGTGGGAGCACCGACAGTGCTGGCTGTGTGGGGGAGCACTGACAGTGCTGGCTGTGTTGTGGGAGCACCAACAGTGCTGGCTGTGTGGCGGGAGCACAGACAGTGCTGGCTGTATGGTGGGAGCACTGACAGTGCTGGCTCTGGGGAGCACTGACAGTGCTGGCTGTGTGGTGGGAGCACTGACAGTGCTGGCTGTGTGGTGGGAGCACTGACAGGGCTGGCTGTGTGGGGGGGGTCACTGACAGTGCTGGCTGTGTGGTGGGAGCACAGACAGTGGTGGCTGTGGGGAGCACTGACAGTGCTGGCTGTGTGGTGGGAGCACTGACAGTGCTGGCTGTGTGGGGGAGCACTGACAGTGCTGGCTGTGTGGGGCAGCACTGAAAGTGCTGGCTGTGTGGGGAGCACTGACAGTGCTGGCTGTGCGGGGGAGCACTGACAGTGCTGGCTGTGTGGGGGGAGCACTGACAGTGTTGGCAGGGTGGGGAGCACTGACAGTGCTGGCTGTGTGGTGGGAGCACTGACATTGCTGGCTGTGTGGGGGGACCACTGAGAGTGCTGGCTGTGTGGGGGAGAACTGACAGTGCTGGCTGTGTGGTGGGAGCACTGACAGTGCGGGCTGTGTGGTGGGAGCACAGACAGTGCTGGCTGTGTGGGGGTGCACTGACATTGCTGACTGTGTGGGGGAGCACTGACATTGCTTGCTGTGTGGGGAGGCACTCACAGTGCTGGCTGTGTGGTGGGAGCACTGACAGTGCTGGCTGTGTGGTGGGAGCACTGACAGTGCTGGCTGTGTGGTGGGCGCACAGACAGTGCTGGCTGTGTGGGGGAGCGCTGACAGTGCTGGCTGTGTGGTGGGAGCACTGACAGTGCTGGCTTTGTGGGGGGAGCACTGACAGTGCTGGCTGTGTGGTGGGAGCACTGACAGTGCTGGCTGTGTGGGGGAGCACTGACAGTGCTGGCTGTGTGGGCGCAGCACTGACAGTGCTGGCTGTGTGGCGGGAGCCCTGACAGTGCTGGCTGTGTGGGGGGAGCACTGACAGGGCTGGCTGTGTGGGGGGAGCACTGACTGTGCTGGTTGTGTGTGGGGAGCACTGACAGTGCTGGCTGTGTGGTGGGAGCACTGACATTGCTGGCTGTGTGGGGGGAGCACTGAGAGTGCTGGCTGTGTGGGGGAGCACTGACATTGCTGGCTGTGTGGGGGGAACACTGACAGTGCTGGCTGTGTGGTGGGAGCACTGACAGCGCGGGCTGTGTGGTGCGAGCACTGACAGTGCTGGCTGTGTGGTGGGAGCACTGACAGTGCTGGCTGTATGGGGGGAGCACTGACACTGCTGGATGTGTGGTGGGGGCACTGACAGTGCTGGCTGTGTGGGGGAGCACTGACAGTGCTGGCTGTGTGGGGAGCACTGGCAGTGCTGGCTGTGTGGGGGGAGCACTGAGTGCTGGCTGTGTGGTGATAGTACTGACAGTGCTGGCTGTGTGTTGGGAGCACTGACAGTGCTGGCTGTGTGGTGGGAGCACTGACAGTGCTGGCTGTGTGGTGGGAGCACTGACAGTGCTGGCTGTGTAGGGGAGCACTGACAGTGCTGGCTGTGTGGTGGGATCACTGACAGTGCTGGCTGTGTGTGTGGGAGCACTGATAGTGCTGTCTGTGTGGGGGAGCACTGACAGTGCTGGCTGTGTGGGTGGGAGCACTGACAGTGCTGGCTGTGTGGGGGGAGCACTGATAGTGCTGGCTGTGTAGGGGAGCTCTGACAGTGCTGGCTGTGTGGGGGATCACTGACAGTGCTGGCTGTGTGGGGGATCACTGACAGTGCTGGCTGTGTAGGGGAGCACTGACAGTGCTGGCTGTGTGGTGGGAGCACTGACAGTCCTGGCTGTGTGGGGCAGCACTGACAGTGCTGGCTGTGTGGTGGGAGCACTACAGTGCTGGCTGTGTGGGGGGAGCACTGACAGTGCTGGCTGTGTGGGGGAGCACTGACAGTGCTGGCTGTGTGGTGGGAGCACTGACAGTGCTGGATGTGTGGGGTGGGGGCACTGACAGTGCTGGCTGTGTGGTGGGAGCACTGACAGTTCTGGCTGTGTGGGGGAGCACTGGCAGTGCTGGCTGTGTGGTGAGAGCACTGACAGTGCTGGCTTTGTCGTGGGAGCACAGGCAGTGCTGGCTGTGTTGTGGGAGCACTAACAGTGCTGGCTGTGTGGGGGGAGCACTGACAGTGCTGGCTGTGTGGTGGGAGCATTGACAGTGCTGGCTGTGTTGTGGGAGCACTGACAGTGCTGGCTGTGTGGGGGGAGCACTGACAGTGCTGGCTGTGTGGGGGAGCACTGACAGTGCTGGCTGTGTGGTGGGAGCACTGACAGTGCTGGCTGTGTTGTGGGAGCACCGACAGTGCTGGCTGTGTGGGGGAGCACTGACAGTGCTGGCTGTGTTGTGGGAGCACCGACAGTGCTGGCTGTGTGGGGGGAGCACTGACAGTGCTGGCTGTGTGGTGGAAGCTCTGAAAGGGCTGGCTGTGTGGCGGGAGCACTGACAGTGCTGGCTGTCTGGTGGGAGCACTGACAGTGCTGGCTGTGTAGGGGAGCACTGACAGTGCTGGCTGTGTGGTGGGATCACTGACAGTGCTGGCTGTGTGTGTGGGAGCACTGATAGTGCTGGCTGTGTGGGGGAGCACTGACAGTGCTGGCTGTGTGGGTGGGAGCACTGACAGTGCTGGCTGTGTGGTGTGAGCACTGACAGTGCTGGCTGTGTGGGGGAGCACTGACAGTGCTGGCTGTGTGTGGGAGCACTGACAGTGCTGGCTGTGTGGGGGGAGCACTGACATTGCTGGCTGTGTGGTGGGGGCACTGACAGTGCTGGCTGTGTGGGGGAGCACTGACAGTGCTGGCTGTGTGGGGAGCACTGGCAGTGCTGGCTGTGTGGGGGGAGCACTGAGTGCTGGCTGTGTGGTGATAGTACTGACAGTGCTGGCTGTGTGGTGGGAGCACTGACAGTCCTGGCTGTGTGGTGGGAGCACTGACAGTGCTGGCTGTGTGGTGGGAGCACTGACAGTGCTGGCTGTGTAGGGGAGCACTGACAGTGCTGGCTGTGTGGTGGGATCACTGACAGTGCTGGCTGTGTGTGTGGGAGCACTGATAGTGCTGGCTGTGTGGGGGAGCACTGACAGTGCTGGCTGTGTGGGTGGGAGCACTGACAGTGCTGGCTGTGTGGGGGAGCACTGATAGTGCTGGCTGTGTAGGGGAGCTCTGACAGTGCTGGCTGTGTGGGGGATCACTGACAGTGCTGGCTGTGTGGGGGGAGCACCAACAGTGCTGGCTGTGTGGGGGGAGCACTGACAGTGCTGGCTGTGTGGTGGGAGCACTGACAGTGCTGGCTGTGGGGAGCACTGACAGTGCTGGCTGTGTGGTGGGAGCACTGACGGTGCTGGCTGTGTGGGGGAGCACTGACAGTGCTGGCTGTGTGGTGGGAGCACTACAGTGCTGGCTGTGTGGGGGGAGCACTGACAGTGCTGGCTGTGTGAGGGAGCACTGACAGTGCTGGCTGTGTGGTGGGAGCACTGACAGTGCTGGATGTGTGTGGTGGGTGCACTGACAGTGCTGGCTGTGTGGTGGGAGCACTGACAGTTCTGGCTGTGTGGGGGAGCACTGGCAGTGCTGGCTGTGTGGTGAGAGCACTGACAGTGCTGGCTTTGTCGTGGGAGCACAGGCAGTGCTGGCTGTGTTGTGGGAGCACTAACAGTGCTGGCTGTGTGGGGGGAGCACTGACAGTGCTGGCTGTGTGGTGGGAGCATTGACAGTGCTGGCTGTGTTGTGGGAGCACTGACAGTGCTGGCTGTGTGGGGGGGAGCACTGACAGTGCTGGCTGTGTGGGGGAGCACTGACAGTGCTGGCTGTGTGGTGGGAGCACTGACAGTGCTGGCTGTGTTGTGGGAGCACCGACAGTGCTAGCTGTGTGGGGGAGCACTGACAGTGCTGGCTGTGTTGTGGGAGCACCGACAGTGCTGGCTGTGTGGGGGGAGCACTGACAGTGCTGGCTGTGTGGTGGAAGCACTGAAAGGGCTGGCTGTGTGGCGGGAGCACTGACAGTGCTGGCTGTGTGGTGGGAGCACTGACAGTGCTGGCTGTGTAGGGGAGCACTGACAGTGCTGGCTGTGTGGTGGGATCACTGACAGTGCTGGCTGTGTGTGTGGGAGCACTGATAGTGCTGGCTGTGTGGGGGAGCACTGACAGTGCTGGCTGTGTGGGTGGGAGCACTGACAGTGCTGGCTGGGTGGGGGGAGCACTTACAGTGCAGGCTGTGTAGGGGTGCTCTGACAGTGCTGGCTGTGTGGGGGATCACTGACAGTGCTGGCTGTGAGGTGGGAGCACTGACAGTGCTGGCTGTGTGGGGGGAGCACTGACAGTTCTGGCTGTGTGGTGGGAGCACTGACAGTGCTGGCTGTGTGGTGGGAGCACTGACAGTGCTGGCTGTATGGTGTGAGCACTGACAGTGCTGGCTGTGTGGGGGAGCACTGACAGTGCTGGCTGTGTGTGGGAGCACTGACAGTGCTGGCTGTGTGGGGGGAGCACTGACAGTGCGGGCTGTGTGGGGGAGCACTGACAGTGCTGGCTGTGTGGGGGTGCACTGACAGTGCTGGCTGTGTGGTGGGAGCACTGACAGTGCTGGCTGTGTGGTGGGAGCACTGACAGTGCTGGCTGTGTGGTGGGAGCACTGACAGTGCTGGCTGTGTGGTGGGAGCACTGACAGCGCTGGATGTGTGGGGGAGCACTGACAGTGCTGGCTGTGTGGGGGAGCACTGACAGTGCTGGCTGTGTGGTGGGAGCACTGACAGTGTTGGCTGTGTGGGGAGCACTGACAGTGCTGGCTGTGTGGGGAGCACTGACAGTGCTGGCTGTGTGGGGGAGCACTGACAGTGCTGGCTGTGTGGGGGAGCACTGACAGTGCTGGCTGTGTGGGGGAGCACTGAGAGTGAAGGCTGTGTGGTGGGAGCACTGACAGTGCTGGCTGTGTGGTGGGAGCACTGACAGTGTTGGCTGTGTGGGGGAGCACTGACAGTGCTGGCTGTGTGGGGGAGCACTGACAGTGCTGGCTGTGTAGGGGAGCACTGACAGTGCTGGCTGTGTGGTGGGATCACTGACAGTGCTGGCTGTGTGTGTGGGAGCACTGATAGTGCTGGCTGTGTGGGGGAGCACTGACAGTGCTGGCTGTGTGGGTGGAGCACTGACAGTGCTGGCTGTGTGGGGGGAGCACTGACAGTGCAGGCTGTGTAGGCGAGCTCTGACAGTGCTGGCTGTGTGGGGGATCACTGACAGTGCTGGCTGTGTGGGGGGAGCACCAAGAGTGCTGGCTGTGTGGGGGGGAGCACTGACAGTGCTGGCTGTGTGGTGGGAGCACTGACAGTGCTGGCTGTGGGGAGCACTGACAGTGCTGGCTGTGTGGTGGGAGCACTGACAGTGCTGGCTGTGTGGGGGAGCACTGACAGTGCTGGCTGTGTGGTGGGAGCACTGACAGTGCTGGCTGTGTGGGGGGAGCACTGACAGTGCTGGCTGTGTGGGGGAGCACTGACAGTGCTGGCTGTGTGGTGGGAGCACTGACAGTGCTGGATGTGTGGGGTGGGGGCACTGACAGTGCTGGCTGTGTGGTGGGAGCACTGACAGTTCTGGCTGTGTGGGGGAGCACTGGCAGTGCTGGCTGTGTGGTGAGAGGACTGACAGTGCTGGCTTTGTAGTGGGAGCACAGGCAGTGCTGGCTGTGTTGTGGGAGCACTAACAGTGCTGGCTGTGTGGGGGGAGCACTGACAGTGCTGGCTGTGTGGGGGAGCACTGACAGTGCTGGCTGTGTGGTGGGAGCATTGACAGTGCTGGCTGTGTTGTGGGAGCTCTGACAGTGCTGGCTGTGTGGGGGGAGCACTGACATTGCTGGCTGTGTGGGGGAGCACTGACAGTGCTGGCTGTGTGGTGGGAGCACTGAGTGCTGACTGTGTTGTGGGAGCACCGACAGTGCTGGTTGTGTGGGGGAGCACTGACAGTGCTGGCTGTGTTGTGGGAGCACCGACAGTACTGGCTGTGTGGGGGGAGCACTGACAGTGCTGGCTGTGTGGTGGAAGCACTGACAGGGCTGGCTGTGTGGCGGGAGCAATGACAGTGCTGGCTGTGTGGTGGGAGCACTGACAGTGCTGGCTTTGTAGGGGAGCACTGACAGTGCTGGCTGTGTGGTGGGATCACTGACAGTGCTGGCTGTGTGTGTGGGAGCACTGATAGTGCTGGCTGTGTGGGGGAGCACTGACAGTGCTGGCTGTGTGGGTGGGACCACTGACAGTGTTGGCTGTGTGGGGGAGCACTGACAGTGCTGGCTGTGTGGGGGAGCACTGACAGTGCTGGCTGTGTGGGGGAGCACTGACAGTGCTGGCTGTGTGGGGAGCACTGACAGTGCTGGCTGTGTGGGGGAGCACTGACAGTGCTGGCTGTGTGGTGGGAGCACTGACAGTGCTGGCTGTGTGGTGGGAGCACTGACAGTGTTGGCTGTGTGGGGGAGCACTGACAGTGCTGGCTGTGTGGGGGAGCACTGACAGTGCTGGCTGTGTGGTGGGAGCACTGACAGTGTTGGCTGTGTGGGGAAGCACTGACAGTGCTGGCTGTGTGTGTGGGAGCGCTGACAGTGCTGGCTGTGTGGTGGGAACACTGACAGTGCTGGCTGTGTGGGGGGAGCACTGACAGTGCTGGCTCTGTGGGGGAGCACTGACAGTGCTGGCTGTGGGGGGGGAGCACTGACAGTGCTGGCTGTGTGGTGGGAGCACTGACAGTGCTGGCTGTGTGGGGGAGCACTGACAGTGCTGGCTGTGTGGGGGAGCACTGGTAGGGCTGGCTGTGTGGGGGAGCACTGACAGTGCTGGCTGTGTGGGGGCAGCACAGACAGTGCTGGCTGTGTGGGGGAGCACTGACAGTGCTGGCTGAGTGGTGGGAGCACTGACAGTGCTGGATGTGTGGGGTGGGGGCACTGACAGTGCTGGCTGTGTGGTGGGAGCACTGACAGTTCTGGCTGTGTGGGGGAGCACTGGCAGTGCTGGCTGTGTGGTGAGAGCACTGACAGTGCTGGCTTTGTCGTGGGAGCACAGGCAGTGCTGGCTGTGTTGTGGGAGCACTGACAGTGCTGGCTGTGTGGGGGGAGCACTGACAGTGCTGGCTGTGTGGGGGAGCACTGACAGTGCTGGCTGTGTGGTGGGAGCATTGACAGCGCTGGCTCTGTTGTGGGAGCACTGACAGTGCTGGCTGTGTGGGGGGAGCACTGACAGTGCTGGCTGTGTGGGGGATCACTGACAGTGCTGGCTGTGTGGTGGGAGCACTGACAGTGCTGGCTGTGTTGTGGGAGCACCGACAGTGCTGGCTGTGTGGGGGAGCACTGACAGTGCTGGCTGTGTTGTGGGAGCACCGACAGTGCTGGCTGTGTGGGGGGAGCACTGACAGTGCTGGCTGTGTGGTGGAAGCACTGACAGTGCTGGCTGTGTGGGGGGAGCACTGACAGTGCTGGCTGTGGGGAGCACTGACAGTGCTGGCTGTGTGGTGGGAGCACTGACAGTGCTGGCTGTGTGGGGGAGCACTGACAGTGCTGGCTGTGTGGTGGGAGCACTGACAGTGCTGGCTGTGTGGGGGGAGCACTGACAGTGCTGGCTGTGTGGTGGGAGCATTGACAGTGCTGGCTGTGTTGTGGGAGCACTGACAGTGCTGGCTGTGTGGGGGGAGCACTGACAGTGCTGGCTGTGTGGGGGAGCACTGACAGTGCTGGCTGTTTGGTGGGAGCACTGACAGTGCTGGTTGTGTTGTGGGAGCACCGACAGTGCTGACAGTGTGGGGGGAGCACTGACAGTGCTGGCTGTGTTGTGGGAGCACCGACAGTGCTGGCTGTGTGGGGGGAGCACTGACAGTGCTGGCTGTGTGGTGGGAGCACTGACAGTGCTGGCTGTGGGGAGCACTGACAGTGCTGGCTGTGTGGTGGGAGCACTGACAGTGCTGGCTGTGTGGGGGAGCACTGACAGTGCTGGCTGTGTGGTGGGAGCACTGACAGTGCTGGCTGTGTGGGGGGAGCACTGACAGTGCTGACTGTGTGGTGTGAGCACTGACAGTGCTGGCTGTGGGGAGCACTGACAGTGCTGGCTGTGTGGTGGGAGCACTGACAGTGCTGGCTGTGTGGGGGAGCACTGACAGTGCTGGCTGTGTGGGGGAGCACTGACAGTGCTGGCTGTGTGGGGAGCACTGACAGTGCTGGATGTGCGGGGGAGCACTGACAGTGCTGGCTGTGTGGGGGGAGCACTGACAGGGCTGGCAGTGTGTAGAGCACTGACAGTGCTGGCTGTATGGGGGGAGCACTGTCTGTGCTGGTTGTGTGGTGGGAACACTGACAGTGCTGGCTGTATGGGGGAGGCACTGACAGTGCTGGCTGTGTGGTGGGAACACTGACAGTGCTGGCTGTGTGGTGGGAGCACTGACAGTGCGGGCTGTGTGCGGGGAGCACTGACAGTGCTGGCTGTGTGGTGGTGCACTGACAGTGCTGGCTGTGTGGTGGGAGCACTGACAGTGCTGGCTGTGTGGGGGAGCACTGACAGTGCTGGCTGTGTGGTGGGAGCACTGGCAGTGCTGGCTGTGTGTGGGGGGCACTAACAGTGCTGGCTGAGTGGTTGGATCACTGACAGTGCTGGCTGTGTGGTGGGAGCACTGACAGTGCTGGCTGTGTAGGGGAGCACTGACAGTGCTGGCTGTGTGTGGGGAGCAGTGAGAGTGCTGGCTGTGTGGGTGGGAGCACTGATAGTGCTGGCTGTGTGGGGGAGCACTGACGGTGCTGGCTGTGTGGGTGGGAGCACTGACAGTGCTGGCTGTGTCGGGGGAGCACTGACAGTGCAGTCTGTGTAGGGGAGCTCTGACAGTGCTGGCTGTGTGGGGGATCACTGACAGTGCTGGCTGTGTGGTGGGAGCACTGACATTGCTGGCTGTGTGGGGGGAGCGCTGACAGTGCTGGCTGTGTGGTGGGAGCACTGACAGTGCGGGCTGTGTGGGGGTGCACTGACAGTGCTGGCTGTGTGGTGGGAGCACTGACAGTGCTGGCTGTGTGGTGGGAGCACTGACAGCGCTGGCTGTGTGGTGGGAGCACTGACAGTGCTGGCTGTGTGGTGGGTGCACTGACAGTGAGGGCTGTGTGGGGGGAGCACTGACAGTGCTGGCTGTGTGGGGGAGCACTGACAGTGCTGGCTGTGTGGTGGGAGCACTGACAGTGCTGGCTGTGTGGTGGGAGCACTGACAGTGCTGGCTGTGCGGTGGGAGAACTGACAGCGTTGGCTGTGTGGGGGAGAACTGACAGTGCTGGCTGTGTGGGGGAGCACTGACAGTGCTGGCTGTGTGGTGGGAGCACTGACAGTGCTGGCTGTGCGGTGGGAGAACTGACAGTGCTGGCTGTGTGGGGGAGCACTGACAGTGCTGGCTGTGTGGTGGGAGCACTGACAGTGCTGGCTGTGTGGTGGGAGCACTGACAGTGCTGGCTGTGCGGTGGGAGAACTGACAGCGTTGGCTGTGTGGGGGAGCACTGACAGTGCTGGCTGTGTGGTGGGAGCACTGACAGTGTTGGCTGTGTGGGGGAGCACTGACAGTGCTGGCTGTGTGTGTGGGAGCGCTGACAGTGCTGGCTGTGTGGTGGGAGCACTGACAGTGCTGGCTGTGTGGGGGGAGCACTGACAGTGCTGGCTGTGTGGAGGAGCACTGACAGTGCTGGCTGTGGGGGTGGGGGGAGCACTGACAGTGCTGGCTGTGTGGTGGGAGCACTGACAGTGCTGGCTATGTGGGGGAGCACTGACAGTGCTGGCTGTGTGGGGGAGCACTGGCTGGGCTGGCTGTATGGGGGGGAGCAATGACAGTGCTGGCTGTGTGGTGGGAGCACTGGCAGTGCTGGCTGTGTGGGGGGAGCGCTGACAGTGCTGGCTGTGCGGGGGGAGCACTGCCAGTGCTGGCTGTGTGGGGGAGCACTGACAGTGCTGGCTGTGTGGTGGGAGCACTGACAGTGCATGCTGTGTGGGGGGATCACTGACAGTGCTGGCTGTGTGGTGGGAGCACTGACAGTGCTGGCTGTGTGGGGGAGCACTGACAGTGCTGGCTGTGTGGTGGGAGCACTGACAGTGCTGGCTGTGTGGGGGGAGCACTGACAGTGCTGACTGTGTGGTGTGAGCACTGACAGTGCTGGCTGTGGGGAGCACTGACAGTGCTGGCTGTGTGGTGGGAGCACTGACAGTGCTGGCTGTGTGGGGGAGCACTGACAGTGCTGGCTGTGTGGGGGAGCACTGACAGTGCTGGCTGTGTGGGGAGCACTGACAGTGCTGGCTGTGCGGGGGAGCACTGACAGTGCTGGCTGTGTGGGGGGAGCACTGACAGTGCTGGCAGTGTGGGGAGCACTGACAGTGCTGGCTGTATGGGGGGAGCACTGACAGTGACGGCTGTGTGGTGGGAACACTGACAGTGCTGGCTGTGTGGTGGGAGAACTGACAGTGCCGGCTGTGTGGGGAGAGCACTGACAGTGCTGGCTGTGTGGTGGTGCACTGACAGTGCTGGCTGTGTGGTGGGAGCACTGACAGTGCTGGCTGTGTGCTGGGAGCACGGACAGTGCTGGCTATGTGGGGGAGCACTGACAGTGCTGGCTGTGTGGGGGAGCACTGGCAGGGCTGGCTGTAAGGGGGAGCAATGACAGTGCTGGCTGTGCGGTGGGAGCACTGGCAGTGCTGGCTGTGTGGCGGGAGCGCTGACAGTGCTGGCTCTGCGGGGGGAGCACTGCCAGTGCTGGCTGTGTGGGGGAGCACTGACAGTGCTGGCTGTGTGGTGGGAGCACTGACAGTGCTGGCTGGATGGGGGGATCACTGACAGTGCTGGCTGTGTGGTGGGAGCACTGACAGTGCTGGCTGTGTGGGGAGAACTGACAGTGCTGGCTGTGTGGTGGGAGCACTGACAGTGCTGGCTGTGTGGTGGGAGCACCGACAGTGCTGGCTTTGTGGGGGAGCAATGACAGTGCTGGCTGTGTTGTGGGAGCACTGACAGTGCTGGCTGTGTGTGGGGAGCACTGACAGTGCTGGCTGTGTGGGGGGAGCACTGACAGTGCTGGCTGTGTGGGGGGAGCACTGACAGTGCTGGCTGTGTGTGGGGAGCACTGAGTGCTTGCTGTGTGGGGGGAGCACTGACAGTGCTGGCTGTGTGGGGGGAGCACTGACAGTGCTGGCTGTGTGGGGGGAGCACTGACAGTGCTGGCTGTGTGGTGGGAGCACTGACACTGCTGGATGTGTGGGGTGGGGGCACTGACAGTGCTGGCTGTGTGGTGGGAGCACTGACAGTTCTGTCTGTGTGGGGGAGCACTGGCAGTGCTGGCTGTGTGGTGAGAGCACTGACAGTGCTGGCTGTGTGGTGGGAGCACTGACAGTGCTGGCTGTGCGGTGGGAGCACTGACAGCGTTGGCTGTGTGGGGGAGAACTGACAGTGCTGGCTGTGTGGGGGAGCACTGACAGTGCTGGCTGTGTGGTGGGAGCACTGACAGTGTTGGCTGTGTGGGGGAGCACTGACAGTGCTGGCTGTGTGTGTGGGAGCGCTGACAGTGCTGGCTGTGTGGTGGGAGCACTGACAGTGCTGGCTGTGTGGGGATAGCACTGACAATGCTGGCTGTGTGGAGGAGCACTGACAGTGCTGGCTGTGGGGGGGGGGAGCACTGACAGTGCTGGCTGTGTGGTGGGAGCACTGACAGTGCTGGCTATGTGGGGGAGCACTGACAGTGCTGGCTGTGTGGGGGGAGCACTGGCAGGGCTGGCTCTATGGGGGGAGCACTGACAGTGCTGGCTGTGTGGGGGAGCACTGGCAGTGCTGGCTGTGTGGGGGGAGCGCTGACAGTGCTGGCTGTGCGGGGTGAGCACTGCCAGTGCTGGCTGTGTGGGGGAGCACTGACAGTGCTGGCTGTGTGGTGGGAGCACTGACAGTGCTGGCTGTGTGGGGGGATCACTGACAGTGCTGGCTGTGTGGTGGGAGCACTGACAGTGCTGGCTGTGTGGGGAGCACTGACAGTGCTGGCTGTGTGGTGGGAGCACTGACAGTGCTGGCTGTGTGGTGGGAGCACTGACAGTGCTGGCTGTGTGGGGGAGCACTGACAGTGCTGGCTGTGTGGGGTGAGCACTGGCAGTGCTGGCTGCGTGGGGAGCACTGACAGTGCTGGCTGTGTGGTGGGAGCACTGACAGTGCTGGCTGTGTGGGGGGAGCACTGACAGTGCTGGCTGTGTGTTGGGAGCACTGACAGTGCCGGCTGTGTAGGGGAGCACTGACAGTGCTTGCTGTGTGGTGGGAGCACTGACAGTGCTGGCTGTGTGGTGGGAGCACTGACCGTGCTGGCTGTGTGTGGGGAGCACTGACAGTGCTGGCTGTGTGGGGGGAGCACTGACAGTGCTGGCTGTGTAGGGGGAGCACTGACAGTGCTGGCTGTGTGTGGGGAGCACTGAGTGCTGGCTGTGTGGGGGGAGCACTGACAGTGCTGGCTGTGTGGGGGAGCACTGACAGTGCTGGATATGTGGGGTGGGCGCACTGACAGTGCTGGCTGTGTGGTGGGAGCACTGACAGTGCTGCCTGTGTGGGGGGTGCACTGACAGTGCTGGCTGTGCTGTGGGAGCACTGACAGTGCTGGCTGTGTGGGGGGAGCAGTGACAGTGCTGGCTGTGTGGGGGAGCACTGACAGTGCTGGCTGTGTGGTGGGAGCATTGACAGTGCTGGCTGTGTGGTGGGAGCACTGACAGTGCTGGATGTGTGGGGTGGGGGCACTGACAGTGCTGGCTGTGTGGTGGGAGCACTGACAGTTCTGGCTGTGTGGGGGAGCACTGGCAGTGCTGGCTGTGTGGTGAGAGGACTGACAGTGCTGGCTTTGTAGTGGGAGCACAGGCAGTGCTGGCTGTGTTGTGGGAGCACTAACAGTGCTGGCTGTGTGGGGGGAGCACTGACAGTGCTGGCTGTGTGGGGGAGCACTGACAGTGCTGGCTGTGTGGTGGGAGCATTGACAGTGCTGGCTGTGTTGTGGGAGCTCTGACAGTGCTGGCTGTGTGGGGGGAGCACTGACATTGCTGGCTGTGTGGGGGAGCACTGACAGTGCTGGCTGTGTGGTGGGAGCACTGAGTGCTGACTGTGTTGTGGGAGCACCGACAGTGCTGGCTGTGTGGGGGAGCACTGACAGTGCTGGCTGTGTTGTGGGAGCACCGACAGTACTGGCTGTGTGGGGGGAGCACTGACAGTGCTGGCTGTGTGGGGGAGCACTGACAGTGCTGGCTGTGTGGTGGGAGCATTGACAGTGCTGGCTGTGTGGTGGGAGCACTGACAGTGCTGGATGTGTGGGGTGGGGTCACTGACAGTGCTGGCTGTGTGGTGGGAGCACTGACAGTTCTGGCTGTGTGGGGGAGCACTGGCAGTGCTGGCTGTGTGGTGAGAGGACTGACAGTGCTGGCTTTGTAGTGGGAGCACAGGCAGTGCTGGCTGTGTTGTGGGGGCACTAACAGTGCTGGCTGTGTGGGGGGAGCACTGACAGTGCTGGCTGTGTGGGGGAGCACTGACAGTGCTGGCTGTGTGGTGGGAACACTGACAGTGCTGGCTGTGTGGTGGGAGCACTGACAGTGCGGGCTGTGTGCGGGGAGCACTGACAGTGCTGGCTGTGTGGTGGTGCACTGACAGTGCTGGCTGTGTGGTGGGAGCACTGACAGTGCTGGCTGTGTGGGGGAGCACTGACAGTGCTGGCTGTGTGGTGGGAGCACTGGCAGTGCTGGCTGTGTGTGGGGGGCACTAACAGTGCTGGCTGAGTGGTTGGATCACTGACAGTGCTGGCTGTGTGGTGGGAGCACTGACAGTGCTGGCTGTGTAGGGGAGCACTGACAGTGCTGGCTGTGTGTGGGGAGCAGTGAGAGTACTGGCTGTGTGGGTGGGAGCCCTGATAGTGCTGGCTGTGTGGGGGAGCACTGACGGTGCTGGCTGTGTGGGTGGGAGCACTGACAGTGCTGGCTGTGTCGGGGGAGCACTGACAGTGCAGTCTGTGTAGGGGAGCTCTGACAGTGCTGGCTGTGTGGGGGATCACTGACAGTGCTGGCTGTGTGGTGGGAGCACTGACATTGCTGGCTGTGTGGGGGGAGCGCTGACAGTGCTGGCTGTGTGGTGGGAGCACTGACAGTGCGGGCTGTGTGGGGGTGCACTGACAGTGCTGGCTGTGTGGTGGGAGCACTGACAGTGCTGGCTGTGTGGTGGGAGCACTGACAGCGCTGGCTGTGTGGTGGGAGCACTGACAGTGCTGGCTGTGTGGTGGGTGCACTGACAGTGAGGGCTGTGTGGGGGGAGCACTGACAGTGCTGGCTGTGTGGGGGAGCACTGACAGTGCTGGCTGTGTGGTGGGAGCACTGACAGTGCTGGCTGTGTGGTGGGAGCACTGACAGTGCTGGCTGTGCGGTGGGAGAACTGACAGCGTTGGCTGTGTGGGGGAGAACTGACAGTGCTGGCTGTGTGGGGGAGCACTGACAGTGCTGGCTGTGTGGTGGGAGCACTGACAGTGCTGGCTGTGCGGTGGGAGAACTGACAGTGCTGGCTGTGTGGGGGAGCACTGACAGTGCTGGCTGTGTGGTGGGAGCACTGACAGTGCTGGCTGTGTGGTGGGAGCACTGACAGTGCTGGCTGTGCGGTGGGAGAACTGACAGCGTTGGCTGTGTGGGGGAGCACTGACAGTGCTGGCTGTGTGGTGGGAGCACTGACAGTGTTGGCTGTGTGGGGGAGCACTGACAGTGCTGGCTGTGTGTGTGGGAGCGCTGACAGTGCTGGCTGTGTGGTGGGAGCACTGACAGTGCTGGCTGTGTGGGGGGAGCACTGACAGTGCTGGCTGTGTGGAGGAGCACTGACAGTGCTGGCTGTGGGGGTGGGGGAGCACTGACAGTGCTGGCTGTGTGGTGGGAGCACTGACAGTGCTGGCTATGTGGGGGAGCACTGACAGTGCTGGCTGTGTGGGGGAGCACTGGCTGGGCTGGCTGTATGGGGGGAGCAATGACAGTGCTGGCTGTGTGGTGGGAGCACTGGCAGTGCTGGCTGTGTGGGGGGAGCGCTGACAGTGCTGGCTGTGCGGGGGGAGCACTGCCAGTGCTGGCTGTGTGGGGGAGCACTGACAGTGCTGGCTGTGTGGTGGGAGCACTGACAGTGCATGCTGTGTGGGGGGATCACTGACAGTGCTGGCTGTGTGGTGGGAGCACTGACAGTGCTGGCTGTGTGGGGGAGCACTGACAGTGCTGGCTGTGTGGTGGGAGCACTGACAGTGCTGGCTGTGTGGGGGGAGCACTGACAGTGCTGACTGTGTGGTGTGAGCACTGACAGTGCTGGCTGTGGGGAGCACTGACAGTGCTGGCTGTGTGGTGGGAGCACTGACAGTGCTGGCTGTGTGGGGGAGCACTGACAGTGCTGGCTGTGTGGGGGAGCACTGACAGTGCTGGCTGTGTGGGGAGCACTGACAGTGCTGGCTGTGCGGGGGAGCACTGACAGTGCTGGCTGTGTGGGGGGAGCACTGACAGTGCTGGCAGTGTGGGGAGCACTGACAGTGCTGGCTGTATGGGGGGAGCACTGACAGTGACGGCTGTGTGGTGGGAACACTGACAGTGCTGGCTGTGTGGTGGGAGAACTGACAGTGCCGGCTGTGTGGGGAGAGCACTGACAGTGCTGGCTGTGTGGTGGTGCACTGACAGTGCTGGCTGTGTGGTGGGAGCACTGACAGTGCTGGCTGTGTGCTGGGAGCACGGACAGTGCTGGCTATGTGGGGGAGCACTGACAGTGCTGGCTGTGTGGGGGGAGCACTGGCAGGGCTGGCTGTAAGGGGGAGCAATGACAGTGCTGGCTGTGCGGTGGGAGCACTGGCAGTGCTGGCTGTGTGGCGGGAGCGCTGACAGTGCTGGCTGTGCGGGGGGAGCACTGCCAGTGCTGGCTGTGTGGGGGAGCACTGACAGTGCTGGCTGTGTGGTGGGAGCACTGACAGTGCTGGCTGCATGGGGGGATCACTGACAGTGCTGGCTGTGTGGTGGGAGCACTGACAGTGCTGGCTGTGTGGGGAGAACTGACAGTGCTGGCTGTGTGGTGGGAGCACTGACAGTGCTGGCTGTGTGGTGGGAGCACCGACAGTGCTGGCTTTGTGGGGGAGCAATGACAGTGCTGGCTGTGTTGTGGGAGCACTGACAGTGCTGGCTGTGTGTGGGGAGCACTGACAGTGCTGGCTGTGTGGGGGGAGCACTGACAGTGCTGGCTGTGTGGGGGGAGCACTGACAGTGCTGGCTGTGTGTGGGGAGCACTGAGTGCTGGCTGTGTGGGGGAGCACTGACAGTGCTGGCTGTGTGGGGGGAGCACTGACAGTGCTGGCTGTGTGGGGGGAGCACTGACAGTGCTGGCTGTGTGGTGGGAGCACTGACACTGCTGGATGTGTGGGGTGGGGGCACTGACAGTGCTGGCTGTGTGGTGGGAGCACTGACAGTTCTGTCTGTGTGGGGGAGCACTGGCAGTGCTGGCTGTGTGGTGAGAGCACTGACAGTGCTGGCTGTGTGGTGGGAGCACTGACAGTGCTGGCTGTGCGGTGGGAGCACTGACAGCGTTGGCTGTGTGGGGGAGAACTGACAGTGCTGGCTGTGTGGGGGAGCACTGACAGTGCTGGCTGTGTGGTGGGAGCACTGACAGTGTTGGCTGTGTGGGGGAGCACTGACAGTGCTGGCTGTGTGTGTGGGAGCGCTGACAGTGCTGGCTGTGTGGTGGGAGCACTGACAGTGCTGGCTGTGTGGGGATAGCACTGACAATGCTGGCTGTGTGGAGGAGCACTGACAGTGCTGGCTGTGGGGGGGGGAGCCCTGACAGTGCTGGCTGTGTGGTGGGAGCACTGACAGTGCTGGCTATGTGGGGGAGCACTGACAGTGCTGGCTGTGTGGGGGGAGCACTGGCAGGGCTGGCTCTATGGGGGGAGCACTGACAGTGCTGGCTGTGTGGGGGAGCACTGGCAGTGCTGGCTGTGTGGGGGGAGCGCTGACAGTGCTGGCTGTGCGGGGTGAGCACTGCCAGTGCTGGCTGTGTGGGGGAGCACTGACAGTGCTGGCTGTGTGGTGGGAGCACTGACAGTGCTGGCTGTGTGGGGGGATCACTGACAGTGCTGGCTGTGTGGTGGGAGCACTGACAGTGCTGGCTGTGTGGGGAGCACTGACAGTGCTGGCTGTGTGGTGGGAGCACTGACAGTGCTGGCTGTGTGGTGGGAGCACTGACAGTGCTGGCTGTGTGGGGGAGCACTGACAGTGCTGGCTGTGTGGGGTGAGCACTGGCAGTGCTGGCTGCGTGGGGAGCACTGACAGTGCTGGCTGTGTGGTGGGAGCACTGACAGTGCTGGCTGTGTGGGGGGAGCACTGACAGTGCTGGCTGTGTGTTGGGAGCACTGACAGTGCCGGCTGTGTAGGGGAGCACTGACAGTGCTTGCTGTGTGGTGGGAGCACTGACAGTGCTGGCTGTGTGGTGGGAGCACTGACCGTGCTGGCTGTGTGTGGGGAGCACTGACAGTGCTGGCTGTGTGGGGGGAGCACTGACAGTGCTGGCTGTGTAGGGGGAGCACTGACAGTGCTGGCTGTGTGTGGGGAGCACTGAGTGCTGGCTGTGTGGGGGGAGCACTGACAGTGCTGGCTGTGTGGGGGAGCACTGACAGTGCTGGATATGTGGGGTGGGCGCACTGACAGTGCTGGCTGTGTGGTGGGAGCACTGACAGTGCTGCCTGTGTGGGGGGTGCACTGACAGTGCTGGCTGTGCTGTGGGAGCACTGACAGTGCTGGCTGTGTGGGGGGAGCAGTGACAGTGCTGGCTGTGTGGGGGAGCACTGACAGTGCTGGCTGTGTGGTGGGAGCATTGACAGTGCTGGCTGTGTGGTGGGAGCACTGACAGTGCTGGATGTGTGGGGTGGGGGCACTGACAGTGCTGGCTGTGTGGTGGGAGCACTGACAGTTCTGGCTGTGTGGGGGAGCACTGGCAGTGCTGGCTGTGTGGTGAGAGGACTGACAGTGCTGGCTTTGTAGTGGGAGCACAGGCAGTGCTGGCTGTGTTGTGGGAGCACTAACAGTGCTGGCTGTGTGGGGGGAGCACTGACAGTGCTGGCTGTGTGGGGGAGCACTGACAGTGCTGGCTGTGTGGTGGGAGCATTGACAGTGCTGGCTGTGTTGTGGGAGCTCTGACAGTGCTGGCTGTGTGGGGGGAGCACTGACATTGCTGGCTGTGTGGGGGAGCACTGACAGTGCTGGCTGTGTGGTGGGAGCACTGAGTGCTGACTGTGTTGTGGGAGCACCGACAGTGCTGGCTGTGTGGGGGAGCACTGACAGTGCTGGCTGTGTTGTGGGAGCACCGACAGTACTGGCTGTGTGGGGGGAGCACTGACAGTGCTGGCTGTGTGGGGGAGCACTGACAGTGCTGGCTGTGTGGTGGGAGCATTGACAGTGCTGGCTGTGTGGTGGGAGCACTGACAGTGCTGGATGTGTGGGGTGGGGGCACTGACAGTGCTGGCTGTGTGGTGGGAGCACTGACAGTTCTGGCTGTGTGGGGGAGCACTGGCAGTGCTGGCTGTGTGGTGAGAGGACTGACAGTGCTGGCTTTGTAGTGGGAGCACAGGCAGTGCTGGCTGTGTTGTGGGAGCACTAACAGTGCTGGCTGTGTGGGGGGAGCACTGACAGTGCTGGCTGTGTGGGGGAGCACTGACAGTGCTGGCTGTGTGGTGGGAGCATTGACAGTGCTGGCTGTGTTGTGGGAGCTCTGACAGTGCTGGCTGTGTGGGGGGAGCACTGACATTGCTGGCTGTGTGGGGGAGCACTGACAGTGCTGGCTGTGTGGTGGGAGCACTGAGTGCTGACTGTGTTGTGGGAGCACCGACAGTGCTGGCTGTGTGGGGGAGCACTGACAGTGCTGGCTGTGTTGTGGGAGCACCGACAGTACTGGCTGTGTGGGGGGAGCACTGACAGTGCTGGCTGTGTGGTGGAAGCACTGACAGGGCTGGCTGTGTGGCGGGAGCAATGACAGTGCTGGCTGTGTGGTGGGAGCACTGACAGTGCTGGCTTTGTAGGGGAGCACTGACAGTGCTGGCTGTGTGGTGGGATCACTGACAGTGCTGGCTGTGTGTGTGGGAGCACTGATAGTGCTGGCTGTGTGGGGGAGCACTGACAGTGCTGGCTGTGTGGGTGGGACCACTGACAGTGTTGGCTGTGTGGGGGAGCACTGACAGTGCTGGCTGTGTGGGGGAGCACTGACAGTGCTGGCTGTGTGGGGGAGCACTGACAGTGCTGGCTGTGTGGGGAGCACTGACAGTGCTGGCTGTGTGGGGGAGCACTGACAGTGCTGGCTGTGTGGTGGGAGCACTGACAGTGCTGGCTGTGTGGTGGGAGCACTGACAGTGTTGGCTGTGTGGGGGAGCACTGACAGTGCTGGCTGTGTGGGGGAGCACTGACAGTGCTGGCTGTGTGGTGGGAGCACTGCCAGTGCTGGCTGTGTGGGGGAGCACTGACAGTGCTGGCTGTGTGGTGGGAGCACTGACAGTGCATGCTGTGTGGGGGGATCACTGACAGTGCTGGCTGTGTGGTGGGAGCACTGACAGTGCTGGCTGTGTGGGGGAGCACTGACAGTGCTGGCTGTGTGGTGGGAGCACTGACAGTGCTGGCTGTGTGGGGGGAGCACTGACAGTGCTGACTGTGTGGTGTGAGCACTGACAGTGCTGGCTGTGGGGAGCACTGACAGTGCTGGCTGTGTGGTGGGAGCACTGACAGTGCTGGCTGTGTGGGGGAGCACTGACAGTGCTGGCTGTGTGGGGGAGCACTGACAGTGCTGGCTGTGTGGGGAGCACTGACAGTGCTGGCTGTGCGGGGGAGCACTGACAGTGCTGGCTGTGTGGGGGGAGCACTGACAGTGCTGGCAGTGTGGGGAGCACTGACAGTGCTGGCTGTATGGGGGGAGCACTGACAGTGACGGCTGTGTGGTGGGAACACTGACAGTGCTGGCTGTGTGGTGGGAGAACTGACAGTGCCGGCTGTGTGGGGAGAGCACTGACAGTGCTGGCTGTGTGGTGGTGCACTGACAGTGCTGGCTGTGTGGTGGGAGCACTGACAGTGCTGGCTGTGTGCTGGGAGCACGGACAGTGCTGGCTATGTGGGGGAGCACTGACAGTGCTGGCTGTGTGGGGGGAGCACTGGCAGGGCTGGCTGTAAGGGGGAGCAATGACAGTGCTGGCTGTGCGGTGGGAGCACTGGCAGTGCTGGCTGTGTGGCGGGAGCGCTGACAGTGCTGGCTGTGCGGGGGGAGCACTGCCAGTGCTGGCTGTGTGGGGGAGCACTGACAGTGCTGGCTGTGTGGTGGGAGCACTGACAGTGCTGGCTGCATGGGGGGATCACTGACAGTGCTGGCTGTGTGGTGGGAGCACTGACAGTGCTGGCTGTGTGGGGAGAACTGACAGTGCTGGCTGTGTGGTGGGAGCACTGACAGTGCTGGCTGTGTGGTGGGAGCACCGACAGTGCTGGCTTTGTGGGGGAGCAATGACAGTGCTGGCTGTGTTGTGGGAGCACTGACAGTGCTGGCTGTGTGTGGGGAGCACTGACAGTGCTGGCTGTGTGGGGGGAGCACTGACAGTGCTGGCTGTGTGGGGGGAGCACTGACAGTGCTGGCTGTGTGTGGGGAGCACTGAGTGCTGGCTGTGTGGGGGAGCACTGACAGTGCTGGCTGTGTGGGGGGAGCACTGACAGTGCTGGCTGTGTGGGGGGAGCACTGACAGTGCTGGCTGTGTGGTGGGAGCACTGACACTGCTGGATGTGTGGGGTGGGGGCACTGACAGTGCTGGCTGTGTGGTGGGAGCACTGACAGTTCTGTCTGTGTGGGGGAGCACTGGCAGTGCTGGCTGTGTGGTGAGAGCACTGACAGTGCTGGCTGTGTGGTGGGAGCACTGACAGTGCTGGCTGTGCGGTGGGAGCACTGACAGCGTTGGCTGTGTGGGGGAGAACTGACAGTGCTGGCTGTGTGGGGGAGCACTGACAGTGCTGGCTGTGTGGTGGGAGCACTGACAGTGTTGGCTGTGTGGGGGAGCACTGACAGTGCTGGCTGTGTGTGTGGGAGCGCTGACAGTGCTGGCTGTGTGGTGGGAGCACTGACAGTGCTGGCTGTGTGGGGATAGCACTGACAATGCTGGCTGTGTGGAGGAGCACTGACAGTGCTGGCTGTGGGGGGGGGAGCCCTGACAGTGCTGGCTGTGTGGTGGGAGCACTGACAGTGCTGGCTATGTGGGGGAGCACTGACAGTGCTGGCTGTGTGGGGGGAGCACTGGCAGGGCTGGCTCTATGGGGGGAGCACTGACAGTGCTGGCTGTGTGGGGGAGCACTGGCAGTGCTGGCTGTGTGGGGGGAGCGCTGACAGTGCTGGCTGTGCGGGGTGAGCACTGCCAGTGCTGGCTGTGTGGGGGAGCACTGACAGTGCTGGCTGTGTGGTGGGAGCACTGACAGTGCTGGCTGTGTGGGGGGATCACTGACAGTGCTGGCTGTGTGGTGGGAGCACTGACAGTGCTGGCTGTGTGGGGAGCACTGACAGTGCTGGCTGTGTGGTGGGAGCACTGACAGTGCTGGCTGTGTGGTGGGAGCACTGACAGTGCTGGCTGTGTGGGGGAGCACTGACAGTGCTGGCTGTGTGGGGTGAGCACTGGCAGTGCTGGCTGCGTGGGGAGCACTGACAGTGCTGGCTGTGTGGTGGGAGCACTGACAGTGCTGGCTGTGTGGGGGGAGCACTGACAGTGCTGGCTGTGTGTTGGGAGCACTGACAGTGCCGGCTGTGTAGGGGAGCACTGACAGTGCTTGCTGTGTGGTGGGAGCACTGACAGTGCTGGCTGTGTGGTGGGAGCACTGACCGTGCTGGCTGTGTGTGGGGAGCACTGACAGTGCTGGCTGTGTGGGGGGAGCACTGACAGTGCTGGCTGTGTAGGGGGAGCACTGACAGTGCTGGCTGTGTGTGGGGAGCACTGAGTGCTGGCTGTGTGGGGGGAGCACTGACAGTGCTGGCTGTGTGGGGGAGCACTGACAGTGCTGGATATGTGGGGTGGGCGCACTGACAGTGCTGGCTGTGTGGTGGGAGCACTGACAGTGCTGCCTGTGTGGGGGGTGCACTGACAGTGCTGGCTGTGCTGTGGGAGCACTGACAGTGCTGGCTGTGTGGGGGGAGCAGTGACAGTGCTGGCTGTGTGGGGGAGCACTGACAGTGCTGGCTGTGTGGTGGGAGCATTGACAGTGCTGGCTGTGTGGTGGGAGCACTGACAGTGCTGGATGTGTGGGGTGGGGGCACTGACAGTGCTGGCTGTGTGGTGGGAGCACTGACAGTTCTGGCTGTGTGGGGGAGCACTGGCAGTGCTGGCTGTGTGGTGAGAGGACTGACAGTGCTGGCTTTGTAGTGGGAGCACAGGCAGTGCTGGCTGTGTTGTGGGAGCACTAACAGTGCTGGCTGTGTGGGGGGAGCACTGACAGTGCTGGCTGTGTGGGGGAGCACTGACAGTGCTGGCTGTGTGGTGGGAGCATTGACAGTGCTGGCTGTGTTGTGGGAGCTCTGACAGTGCTGGCTGTGTGGGGGGAGCACTGACATTGCTGGCTGTGTGGGGGAGCACTGACAGTGCTGGCTGTGTGGTGGGAGCACTGAGTGCTGACTGTGTTGTGGGAGCACCGACAGTGCTGGCTGTGTGGGGGAGCACTGACAGTGCTGGCTGTGTTGTGGGAGCACCGACAGTACTGGCTGTGTGGGGGGAGCACTGACAGTGCTGGCTGTGTGGGGGAGCACTGACAGTGCTGGCTGTGTGGTGGGAGCATTGACAGTGCTGGCTGTGTGGTGGGAGCACTGACAGTGCTGGATGTGTGGGGTGGGGGCACTGACAGTGCTGGCTGTGTGGTGGGAGCACTGACAGTTCTGGCTGTGTGGGGGAGCACTGGCAGTGCTGGCTGTGTGGTGAGAGGACTGACAGTGCTGGCTTTGTAGTGGGAGCACAGGCAGTGCTGGCTGTGTTGTGGGAGCACTAACAGTGCTGGCTGTGTGGGGGGAGCACTGACAGTGCTGGCTGTGTGGGGGAGCACTGACAGTGCTGGCTGTGTGGTGGGAGCATTGACAGTGCTGGCTGTGTTGTGGGAGCTCTGACAGTGCTGGCTGTGTGGGGGGAGCACTGACATTGCTGGCTGTGTGGGGGAGCACTGACAGTGCTGGCTGTGTGGTGGGAGCACTGAGTGCTGACTGTGTTGTGGGAGCACCGACAGTGCTGGCTGTGTGGGGGAGCACTGACAGTGCTGGCTGTGTTGTGGGAGCACCGACAGTACTGGCTGTGTGGGGGGAGCACTGACAGTGCTGGCTGTGTGGTGGAAGCACTGACAGGGCTGGCTGTGTGGCGGGAGCAATGACAGTGCTGGCTGTGTGGTGGGAGCACTGACAGTGCTGGCTTTGTAGGGGAGCACTGACAGTGCTGGCTGTGTGGTGGGATCACTGACAGTGCTGGCTGTGTGTGTGGGAGCACTGATAGTGCTGGCTGTGTGGGGGAGCACTGACAGTGCTGGCTGTGTGGGTGGGACCACTGACAGTGTTGGCTGTGTGGGGGAGCACTGACAGTGCTGGCTGTGTGGGGGAGCACTGACAGTGCTGGCTGTGTGGGGGAGCACTGACAGTGCTGGCTGTGTGGGGAGCACTGACAGTGCTGGCTGTGTGGGGGAGCACTGACAGTGCTGGCTGTGTGGTGGGAGCACTGACAGTGCTGGCTGTGTGGTGGGAGCACTGACAGTGTTGGCTGTGTGGGGGAGCACTGACAGTGCTGGCTGTGTGGGGGAGCACTGACAGTGCTGGCTGTGTGGTGGGAGCACTGACAGTGTTGGCTGTGTGGGGAAGCACTGACAGTGCTGGCTGTGTGTGTGGGAGCGCTGACAGTGCTGGCTGTGTGGTGGGAACACTGACAGTGCTGGCTGTGTGGGGGGAGCACTGACAGTGCTGGCTCTGTGGGGGAGCACTGACAGTGCTGGCTGTGGGGGGGGAGCACTGACAGTGCTGGCTGTGTGGTGGGAGCACTGACAGTGCTGGCTGTGTGGGGGAGCACTGACAGTGCTGGCTGTGTGGGGGAGCACTGGCAGGGCTGGCTGTGTGGGGGAGCACTGACAGTGCTGGCTGTGTGGGGGCAGCACAGACAGTGCTGGCTGTGTGGGGGGAGCACTGACAGTGCTGGCTGAGTGGTGGGAGCACTGACAGTGCTGGATGTGTGGGGTGGGGGCACTGACAGTGCTGGCTGTGTGGTGGGAGCACTGACAGTTCTGGCTGTGTGGGGGAGCACTGGCAGTGCTGGCTGTGTGGTGAGAGCACTGACAGTGCTGGCTTTGTCGTGGGAGCACAGGCAGTGCTGGCTGTGTTGTGGGAGCACTGACAGTGCTGGCTGTGTGGGGGGAGCACTGACAGTGCTGGCTGTGTGGGGGAGCACTGACAGTGCTGGCTGTGTGGTGGGAGCATTGACAGCGCTGGCTCTGTTGTGGGAGCACTGACAGTGCTGGCTGTGTGGGGGGAGCACTGACAGTGCTGGCTGTGTGGGGGATCACTGACAGTGCTGGCTGTGTGGTGGGAGCACTGACAGTGCTGGCTGTGTTGTGGGAGCACCGACAGTGCTGGCTGTGTGGGGGAGCACTGACTGTGCTGGCTGTGTTGTGGGAGCACCGACAGTGCTGGCTGTGTGGGGGGAGCACTGACAGTGCTGGCTGTGTGGTGGAAGCACTGACAGTGCTGGCTGTGTGGGGGGAGCACTGACAGTGCTGGCTGTGGGGAGCACTGACAGTGCTGGCTGTGTGGTGGGAGCACTGACAGTGCTGGCTGTGTGGGGGAGCACTGACAGTGCTGGCTGTGTGGTGGGAGCACTGACAGTGCTGGCTGTGTGGGGGAGCACTGACAGTGCTGGCTGTGTGGTGGGAGCATTGACAGTGCTGGCTGTGTTGTGGGAGCACTGACAGTGCTGGCTGTGTGGGGGGAGCACTGACAGTGCTGGCTGTGTGGGGGAGCACTGACAGTGCTGGCTGTTTGGTGGGAGCACTGACAGTGCTGGTTGTGTTGTGGGAGCACCGACAGTGCTGACAGTGTGGGGGGAGCACTGACAGTGCTGGCTGTGTTGTGGGAGCACCGACAGTGCTGGCTGTGTGGGGGGAGCACTGACAGTGCTGGCTGTGTGGTGGGAGCACTGACAGTGCTGGCTGTGGGGAGCACTGACAGTGCTGGCTGTGTGGTGGGAGCACTGACAGTGCTGGCTGTGTGGGGGAGCACTGACAGTGCTGGCTGTGTGGTGGGAGCACTGACAGTGCTGGCTGTGTGGGGGGAGCACTGACAGTGCTGACTGTGTGGTGTGAGCACTGACAGTGCTGGCTGTGGGGAGCACTGACAGTGCTGGCTGTGTGGTGGGAGCACTGACAGTGCTGGCTGTGTGGGGGAGCACTGACAGTGCTGGCTGTGTGGGGGAGCACTGACAGTGCTGGCTGTGTGGGGAGCACTGACAGTGCTGGATGTGCGGGGGAGCACTGACAGTGCTGGCTGTGTGGGGGGAGCACTGACAGGGCTGGCAGTGTGTAGAGCACTGACAGTGCTGGCTGTATGGGGGGAGCACTGTCTGTGCTGGTTGTGTGGTGGGAACACTGACAGTGCTGGCTGTATGGGGGAGGCACTGACAGTGCTGGCTGTGTGGTGGGAACACTGACAGTGCTGGCTGTGTGGTGGGAGCACTGACAGTGCGGGCTGTGTGCGGGGAGCACTGACAGTGCTGGCTGTGTGGTGGTGCACTGACAGTGCTGGCTGTGTGGTGGGAGCACTGACAGTGCTGGCTGTGTGGGGGGAGCACTGACAGTGCTGGCTGTGTGGTGGGAGCACTGGCAGTGCTGGCTGTGTGTGGGGGGCACTAACAGTGCTGGCTGTGTGGTTGGATCACTGACAGTGCTGGCTGTGTGGTGGGAGCACTGACAGTGCTGGCTGTGTAGGGGAGCACTGACAGTGCTGGCTGTGTGTGGGGAGCAGTGAGAGTGCTGGCTGTGTGGGTGGGAGCACTCATAGTGCTGGCTGTGTGGGGGAGCACTGACGGTGCTGGCTGTGTGGGTGGGAGCACTGACAGTGCTGGCTGTGTCGGGGGAGCACTGACAGTGCAGTCTGTGTAGGGGAGCTCTGACAGTGCTGGCTGTGTGGGGGATCACTGACAGTGCTGGCTGTGTGGTGGGAGCACTGACATTGCTGGCTGTGTGGGGGGAGCGCTGACAGTGCTGTCTGTGTGGTGGGAGCACTGACAGTGCGGGCTGTGTGGGGGTGCACTGACAGTGCTGGCTGTGTGGTGGGAGCACTGACAGTGCTGGCTGTGTGGTGGGAGCACTGACAGCGCTGGCTGTGTGGTGGGAGCACTGACAGTGCTGGCTGTGTGGTGGGTGCACTGACAGTGAGGGCTGTGTGGGGGGAGCACTGACAGTGTTGGCTGTGTGGGGGAGCACTGACAGTGCTGGCTGTGTGGTGGGAGCACTGACAGTGCTGGCTGTGTGGTGGGAGCACTGACAGTGCTGGCTGTGCGGTGGGAGAACTGACAGCGTTGGCTGTGTGGGGGAGAACTGACAGTGCTGGCTGTGTGGGGGAGCACTGACAGTGCTGGCTGTGTGGTGGGAGCACTGACAGTGCTGGCTGTGCGGTGGGAGAACTGACAGTGCTGGCTGTGTGGGGGAGCACTGACAGTGCTGGCTGTGTGGTGGGAGCACTGACAGTGCTGGCTGTGTGGTGGGAGCACTGACAGTGCTGGCTGTGCGGTGGGAGAACTGACAGCGTTGGCTGTGTGGGGGAGCACTGACAGTGCTGGCTGTGTGGTGGGAGCACTGACATTGTTGGCTGTGTGGGGGAGCACTGACAGTGCTGGCTGTGTGTGTGGGAGCGCTGACAGTGCTGGCTGTGTGGTGGGAGCACTGACAGTGCTGGCTGTGTGGGGGGAGTACTGAAAGTGCTGGCTGTGTGGAGGAGCACTGACAGTGCTGGCTGTGGGGGTGGGGGGAGCACTGACAGTGCTGGCTGTGTGGTGGGAGCACTGACAGTGCTGGCTATGTGGGGGAGCACTGACAGTGCTGGCTGTGTGGGGGAGCACTGGCTGGGCTGGCTGTATGGGGGGAGCAATGACAGTGCTGGCTGTGTGGTGGGAGCACTGGCAGTGCTGGCTGTGTGGGGGGAGCGCTGACAGTGCTGGCTGTGCGGGGGGAGCACTGCCAGTGCTGGCTGTGTGGGGGAGCACTGACAGTGCTGGCTGTGTGGTGGGAGCACTGACAGTGCATGCTGTGTGGGGGGATCACTGACAGTGCTGGCTGTGTGGTGGGAGCACTGACAGTGCTGGCTCTGTGGGGGAGCACTGACAGTGCTGGCTGTGTGGTGGGAGCACTGACAGTGCTGGCTGTGTGGGAGGAGCACTGACAGTGCTGACTGTGTGGTGTGAGCACTGACAGTGCTGGCTGTGGGGAGCACTGACAGTGCTGGCTGTGTGGTGGGAGCACTGACAGTGCTGGCTGTGTGGGGGAGCACTGACAGTGCTGGCTGTGTGGGGGAGCACTGACAGTGCTGGCTGTGTGGGGAGCACTGACAGTGCTGGCTGTGCGGGGGAGCACTGACAGTGCTGGCTGTGTGGGGGGAGCACTGACAGTGCTGGCAGTGTGGGGAGCACTGACAGTGCTGGCTGTATGGGGGGAGCACTGACAGTGACGGCTGTGTGGTGGGAACACTGACAGTGCTGGCTGTGTGGTGGGAGAACTGACAGTGCCGGCTGTGTGGGGAGAGCACTGACAGTGCTGGCTGTGTGGTGGTGCACTGACAGTGCTGGCTGTGTGGTGGGAGCACTGACAGTGCTGGCTGTGTGCTGGGAGCACGGACAGTGCTGGCTATGTGGGGGAGCACTGACAGTGCTGGCTGTGTGGGGGGAGCACTGGCAGGGCTGGCTGTAAGGGGGAGCAATGACAGTGCTGGCTGTGCGGTGGGAGCACTGGCAGTGCTGGCTGTGTGGCGGGAGCGCTGACAGTGCTGGCTGTGCGGGGGGAGCACTGCCAGTGCTGGCTGTGTGGGGGAGCACTGACAGTGCTGGCTGTGTGGTGGGAGCACTGACAGTGCTGGCTGGATGGGGGGATCACTGACAGTGCTGGCTGTGTGGTGGGAGCACTGACAGTGCTGGCTGTGTGGGGAGAACTGACAGTGCTGGCTGTGTGGTGGGAGCACTGACAGTGCTGGCTGTGTGGTGGGAGCACCGACAGTGCTGGCTTTGTGGGGGAGCAATGACAGTGCTGGCTGTGTTGTGGGAGCACTGACAGTGCTGGCTGTGTGTGGGGAGCACTGACAGTGCTGGCTGTGTGGGGGGAGCACTGACAGTGCTGGCTGTGTGGGGGGAGCACTGACAGTGCTGGCTGTGTGTGGGGAGCACTGAGTGCTGGCTGTGTGGGGGGAGCACTGACAGTGCTGGCTGTGTGGGGGGAGCACTGACAGTGCTGGCTGTGTGGGGGGAGCACTGACAGTGCTGGCTGTGTGGTGGGAGCACTGACACTGCTGGATGTGTGGGGTGGGGGCACTGACAGTGCTGGCTGTGTGGTGGGAGCACTGACAGTTCTGTCTGTGTGGGGGAGCACTGGCAGTGCTGGCTGTGTGGTGAGAGCACTGACAGTGCTGGCTGTGTGGTGGGAGCACTGACAGGGCTGGCTGTGCGGTGGGAGCACTTACAGCGTTGGCTGTGTGGGGGAGAACTGACAGTGCTGGCTGTGTGGGGGAGCACTGACAGTGCTGGCTGTGTGGTGGGAGCACTGACAGTGTTGGCTGTGTGGGGGAGCACTGACAGTGCTGGCTGTGTGTGTGGGAGCGCTGACAGTGCTGGCTGTGTGGTGGGAGCACTGACAGTGCTGGCTGTGTGGGGATAGCACTGACAATGCTGGCTGTGTGGAGGAGCACTGACAGTGCTGGCTGTGGGGGGGGGAGCACTGACAGTGCTGGCTGTGTGGTGGGAGCACTGACAGTGCTGGCTATGTGGGGGAGCACTGACAGTGCTGGCTGTGTGGGGGGGAGCACTGGCAGGGCTGGCTCTATGGGGGGAGCACTGACAGTGCTGGCTGTGTGGGGGAGCACTGGCAGTGCTGGCTGTGTGGGGGGAGCGCTGACAGTGCTGGCTGTGCGGGGTGAGCACTGCCAGTGCTGGCTGTGTGGGGGAGCACTGACAGTGCTGGCTGTGTGGTGGGAGCACTGACAGTGCTGGCTGTGTGGGGGGATCACTGACAGTGCTGGCTGTGTGGTGGGAGCACTGACAGTGCTGGCTGTGTGGGGAGCACTGACAGTGCTGGCTGTGTGGTGGGAGCACTGACAGTGCTGGCTGTGTGGTGGGAGCACTGACAGTGCTGGCTGTGTGGGGGAGCACTGACAGTGCTGGCTGTGTGGGGTGAGCACTGGCAGTGCTGGCTGCGTGGGGAGCACTGACAGTGCTGGCGGTGTGGTGGGAGCACTGACAGTGCTGGCTGTGTGGGGGGAGCACTGACAGTGCTGGCTGTGTGTTGGGAGCACTGACAGTGCCGGCTGTGTAGGGGAGCACTGACAGTGCTTGCTGTGTGGTGGGAGCACTGACAGCGCTGGCTGTGTGGTGGGAGCACTGACCGTGCTGGCTGTGTGTGGGGAGCACTGACAGTGCTGGCTGTGTGGGGGGAGCACTGACAGTGCTGGCTGTGTAGGGGGAGCACTGACAGTGCTGGCTGTGTGTGGGGAGCACTGAGTGCTGGCTGTGTGGGGGGAGCACTGACAGTGCTGGCTGTGTGGGGGAGCACTGACAGTGCTGGATATGTGGGGTGGGCGCACTGACAGTGCTGGCTGTGTGGTGGGAGCACTGACAGTGCTGCCTGTGTGGGGGGTGCACTGACAGTGCTGGCTGTGCTGTGGGAGCACTGACAGTGCTGGCTGTGTGGGGGGAGCAGTGACAGTGCTGGCTGTGTGGGGGAGCACTGACAGTGCTGGCTGTGTGGTGGGAGCATTGACAGTGCTGGCTGTGTTGTGGGAGCACTGACAGTGCTGGCTGTGTGGGGGGAGCACTGACAGTGCTGGCTGTGTTGTGGCAGCACCGACAGTGCTGGCTTTGTGGGGGGAGCACTGACAGTGCTGGCTGTGTTGTGGGAGCACCGACAGTGCTGGCTGTGTGGGGGAGCACTGACAGTGCTGGCTGTGTGGTGGAAGCACTGACAGTGCTGGCTGTGTAGGGGGAGCACTGACAGTGCTGGCTGTGGGGAGCACTGACAGTGCTGGCCGTGTGGTGGGAGCACTGACAGTGCTGGCTGTGTGGGGGAGCACTGACAGTGCTGGCTGTGTGGTGGGAGCACTGACAGGGCTGGCTGTGTGGGGGGAGCACTGACAGTGCTGGCTGTTTGGTGGGAGCATTGACAGTGCTGGCTGTGTTGTGGGAGCACTGACAGTGCTGGCTGTGTGGGGGAGCACTGACAGTGCTGGCTGTGTGGTGGGAGCACTGACAGTGCTGGCTGTGTTGTGGGAGCACCGACAGTGCTGGCTGTGTGGGGAGCACTGACAGTGCTGGCTGTTTGGTGGGAGCACGGACAGTGCTGGCTGTGTTGTGGGAGCACCGACAGTGCTGGCTGTGTGGGGGGAGCACTGTCAGTGCTGGCTGTGTTGTGGGAGCACCGACAGTGCTGGCTGTGTGGGGGGAGCACTGACAGTGCTGGCTGTGTGGTGGGAGCACTGGCAGTTCTGGCTGTGTGGTGGGAGCACTGACAATGCTGGCTGTGTGGGGGAGCACTGACAGTGCTGGCTGTGTGGTGGGAGCACTGGCAGTGCTGGCAGTGTGGCGGGAGCACTGTAAGTGCTGGCTGTGGGGGGAGCACTGACATTGCTGGCTGTGTGGTGGGAGCACTGACAGTGCTGGCTGTGTGGGGGGGGGGGCACTGACAGTGCTGGCTGTGTGGTGGGAGCACTGGCAGTGCTGGCTGTGTCGGGGGGAAGTGCAATGGCAGTGCTGGTAGTGCTGGCTCTGTGGGGGGGAGTGCACTGGCAGTGCTGGCTCTGTGGGTGGGGTAAGTGCACTGGCAGTGCTGGCTCTGTGGGGGGAAGTGCACTGGCAGTGCTGGCTCTGTGGGGTGGTGAAGTGCACTGGCAGTGCTGGCTGTGGGGGGAGCACTGACAGTGCTGCCTGTGTGGGGAGCACTGACAGTGATGGCTGTGGGGGGGAGTGCAATGGCAGTGCTGGCTCTGTGGGGGGGTGCACTGGCAGTTCTGGCTTTGTGGTGGGAGCACTGACAGTGCTGGCTGTGGGGGGGGGGGCACTGACAGTGCTGCCTGTGTGGGGGGAGCACTGACAGTGCTGGCTGTGTGGGGAGCACTGACAGTGCTGGCTGTGTGTGGGGAGCACTGACAGTGCAGGCTGTGTGAGGGGTAGCACTGACAGTGCTGGCTGTGTGGGGAGCACTGACAGTGCTGGCTGTGTGGTGGGAGCACTGACAGTGCTGGCTGTGTGGTGGTGAGCACTGTCAGTGCTGGCTGTGGGGGAGCACTGACATTGCTGGCTGTGGGGGGAGCACTGACATTGCTGGCTGTGTGGGGGGGAGTGCAATGGCAGTGCTGGCAGTGCTGGCTCTGTGGGGGGGAGTGCACTGGCAGTGCTGGCTCATTGGGTGGGGTAACTGCACTGGCAGTGCTGGCTCTGAAGGGGGGAAGTGCACTGGCAGTGCTGGCTGTGGGGGGAGCACTGACATTGCTGCCTTTGTGGGGGGGGGAAGTGCAATGGCAGTGCAGGCTCTGTGGGGGGGGGAAGTGCACTGACAGTGCTGGCTCTGTGGGGGGGGGGGGAAGGTCACTGGCAGTGCTGGCTCTGTGGGGGGGAAGTGCACTGACAGTGCTGGCTCTGTGGTGGGAGCACTGACAGTGCTGGCTGTGTGATGGGAGCACTGACAGTGCTGGCTGCGTGGGGGAGCACTGACAGTGCTGGCTGTGTGGGGGGAGCACTGACAGTGCTGGCTGTGAGGGGAGCACTGACAGTGCTGGCTGTGTGGTGGGAGCACTGACAGTGCTGGCTGTGTGGTGGGAGCACTGACAGTGCTAGCTCTGTGGGAGAGCACTGGCAGTGCTGGCTGTGGGAGGGGGGGAAGTGCACTGGCAGTGCTGGCTGTGTGGGGAGCACTGACAGTGCTGGCTGTGTGGGGGAGCACTGACAGTGCTGGCTGTGTGGGGGAGCACTGACAGTGCTGGCTGTGTGGTGGGAGCATTGACAGTGCTGGCTGTGTTGTGGGAGCACTGACAGTGCTGGCTGTGTGGGGGGAGCACTGACAGTGCTGGCTGTGTGGGGGAGCACTGACAGTGCTGGCTGTTTGGTGGGAGCACTGACAGTGCTGGCTGTGTGGGGGAGCACTGGCAGTGCTGGCTGTGTGGGGGGAGCGCTGACAGTGCTGGCTGTGCGGGGTGAGCACTGCCAGTGCTGGCTGTGTGGGGGAGCACTGACAGTGCTGGCTGTGTGGTGGGAGCACTGACAGTGCTGGCTGTGTGGGGGGATCACTGACAGTGCTGGCTGTGTGGTGGGAGCACTGACAGTGCTGGCTGTGTGGGGAGCACTGACAGTGCTGGCTGTGTGGTGGGAGCACTGACAGTGCTGGCTGTGTGGTGGGAGCACTGACAGTGCTGTCTGTGTGGGGGAGCACTGACAGTGCTGGCTGTGTGGGGGTGAGCACTGGCAGTGCTGGCTGCGTGGGGAGCACTGACAGTGCTGGCTGTGTGGTGGGAGCACTGACAGTGCTGGCTGTGTGGGGGGAGCACTGACAGTGCTGGCTGGGTGTTGGGAGCACTGACAGTGCCGGCTGTGTAGGGGAGCACTGACAGTGCTTGCTGTGTGGTGGGAGCACTGACAGTGCTGGCTGTGTGGTGGGAGCACTGACCGTGCTGGCTGTGTGTGGGGAGCACTGACAGTGCTGGCTGTGTGGGGGGAGCACTGACAGTGCTGGCTGTGTGGGGGGGAGCACTGACAGTGCTGGCTGTGTGTGGGGAGCACTGAGTGCTGGCTGTGTGGGGGGAGCACTGACAGTGCTGGCTGTGTGGGGGAGCACTGACAGTGCTGGATATGTGGGGTGGGCGCACTGACAGTGCTGGCTGTGTGGTGGGAGCACTGACAGTGCTGCCTGTGTGGGGGGTGCACTGACAGTGCTGGCTGTGCTGTGGGAGCACTGACAGTGCTGGCTGTGTGGGGGGAGCAGTGACAGTGCTGGCTGTGTGGGGGAGCACTGACAGTGCTGGCTGTGTGGTGGGAGCATTGACAGTGCTGGCTGTGTTGTGGGAGCACTGACAGTGCTGGCTGTGTGGGGGGAGCACTGACAGTGCTGGCTGTGTTGTGGCAGCACCGACAGTGCTGGCTTTGTGGGGGGAGCACTGACAGTGCTGGCTGTGTTGTGGGAGCACCGACAGTGCTGGCTGTGTGGGGGAGCACTGACAGTGCTGGCTGTGTGGTGGAAGCACTGACAGTGCTGGCTGTGTAGGGGGAGCACGGACAGTGCTGGCTGTGGGGAGCACTGACAGTGCTGGCCGTGTGGTGGGAGCACTGACAGTGCTGGCTGTGTGGGGGAGCACTGACAGTGCTGGCTGTGTGGTGGGAGCACTGACAGGGCTGGCTGTGTGGGGGAGCACTGACAGTGCTGGCTGTTTGGTGGGAGCATTGACAGTGCTGGCTGTGTTGTGGGAGCACTGACAGTGCTGGCTGTGTGGGGGAGCACTGACAGTGCTGGCTGTGTGGTGGGAGCACTGACAGTGCTGGCTGTGTTGTGGGAGCACCGACAGTGCTGGCTGTGTGGGGAGCACTGACAGTGCTGGCTGTTTGGTGGGAGCACGGACAGTGCTGGCTGTGTTGTGGGAGCACCGGCAGTGCTGGCTGTGTGGGGGGAGCACTGTCAGTGCTGGCTGTGTTGTGGGAGCACCGACAGTGCTGGCTGTGTGGGGGGAGCACTGACAGTGCTGGCTGTGTGGTGGGAGCACTGGCAGTTCTGACTGTGTGGTGGGAGCACTGACAGTGCTGGCTGTGTGGGGGAGCACTGACAGTGCTGGCTGTGTGGTGGGAGCACTGGCAGTGCTGGCAGTGTGGCGGGAGCACTGTAAGTGCTGGCTGTTGGGGGGAGCACTGACATTGCTGGCTGTGTGGTGGGAGCACTGACAGTGCTGGCTGTGTGGGGGGGGCACTGACAGTGCTGGCTGTGTGGTGGGAGCACTGGCAGTGCTGGCTGTGTCGGGGGGAAGTGCAATGGCAGTGCTGGTAGTGCTGGCTCTGTGGGGGGGAGTGCACTGGCAGTGCTGGCTCTGTGGGTGGGGTAAGTGCACTAGCAGTGCTGGCTCTGTGGGGGAAGTGCACTGGCAGTGCTGGCTCTGTGGGGTGGTGAAGTGCACTGGCAGTGCTGGCTGTGGGGGGAGCACTGACAGTGCTGCCTGTGTGGGGAGCACTGACAGTGATGGCTGTGGGGGGGGGAGTGCAATGGCAGTGCTGGCTCTGTGGGGGGGTGCACTGGCAGTTCTGGCTTTGTGGTGGGAGCACTGACAGTGCTGGCTGTGGGGGGGGCACTGACAGTGCTGCCTGTGTGGGGGGAGCACTGACAGTGTTGGCTGTGTGGGGAGCACTGACAGTGCTGGCTGTGTGTGGGGGAGCACTGACAGTGCAGGCTGTGTGAGGGGGAGCACTGACAGTGCTGGCTGTGTGGTGGGAGCACTGACACTGCTGGATGTGTGGGGTGGGGGCACTGACAGTGCTGGCTGTGTGGTGGGAGCCACTGACAGTTCTGTCTGTGTGGGGGAGCACTGGCAGTGCTGGCTGTGTGGTGAGAGCACTGACAGTGCTGGCTGTGTGGTGGGAGCACTGACAGTGCTGGCTGTGCGGTGGGAGCACTGACAGCGTTGGCTGTGTGGGGGAGAACTGACAGTGCTGGCTGTTGTGGGGGAGCACTGACAGTGCTGGCTGTGTGGTGGGAGCACTGACAGTGTTGGCTGTGTGGGGGAGCACTGACAGTGCTGGCTGTGTGTGTGGGAGCGCTGACAGTGCTGGCTGTGTGGTGGGAGCACTGACAGTGCTGGCTGTGTGGGGATAGCACTGACAATGCTGGCTGTGTGGAGGAGCACTGACAGTGCTGGCTGTGGGGGGGGGAGCACTGACAGTGCTGGCTGTGTGGTGGGAGCACTGACAGTGCTGGCTATGTGGGGGAGCACTGACAGTGCTGGCTGTGTGGGGGGAGCACTGGCAGGGCTGGCTCTATGGGGGGAGCACTGACAGTGCTGGCTGTGTGGGGGAGCACTGGCAGTGCTGGCTGTGTGGGGGGAGCGCTGACAGTGCTGGCTGTGCGGGAGTGAGCACTGCCAGTGCTGGCTGTGTGGGGGGAGCACTGACAGTGCTGGCTGTGTGGTGGGAGCACTGACAGTGCTGGCTGTGTGGGGGGATCACTGACAGTGCTGGCTGTGTGGTGGGAGCACTGACAGTGCTGGCTGTGTGGGGAGCACTGACAGTGCTGGCTGTGTGGTGGGAGCACTGACAGTGCTGGCTGTGTGGTGGGAGCACTGACAGTGCTGGCTGTGTGGGGGGAGCACTGACAGTGCTGGCTGTGTGGGGGTGAGCACTGGCAGTGCTGGCTGCGTGGGGGAGCACTGACAGTGCTGGCTGTGTGGTGGGAGCACTGACAGTGCTGGCTGTGTGGGGGGAGCACTGACAGTGCTGGCTGTGTGTTGGGAGCACTGACAGTGCCGGCTGTGTAGGGGAGCACTGACAGTGCTTGCTGTGTGGTGGGAGCACTGACAGTGCTGGCTGTGTGGTGGGAGCACTGACCGTGCTGGCTGTGTGTGGGGAGCACTGACAGTGCTGGCTGTGTGGGGGGAGCACTGACAGTGCTGGCTGTGTAGGGGGAGCACTGACAGTGCTGGCTGTGTGTGGGGAGCACCTGAGTGCTGGCTGTGTGGGGGGAGCACTGACAGTGCTGGCTGTGTGGGGGAGCACTGACAGTGCTGGATATGTGGGGTGGGCGCACTGACAGTGCTGGCTGTGTGGTGGGAGCACTGACAGTGCTGCCTGTGTGGGGGGGTGCACTGACAGTGCTGGCTGTGCTGTGGGAGCACTGACAGTGCTGGCTGTGTGGGGGGAGCAGTGACAGTGCTGGCTGTGTGGGGGAGCACTGACAGTGCTGGCTGTGTGGTGGGAGCATTGACAGTGCTGGCTGTGTTGTGGGAGCACTGACAGTGCTGGCTGTGTGGGGGGAGCACTGACAGTGCTGGCTGTGTTGTGGCAGCACCGACAGTGCTGGCTTTGTGGGGGGAGCACTGACAGTGCTGGCTGTGTTGTGGGAGCACCGACAGTGCTGGCTGTGTGGGGGAGCACTGACAGTGCTGGCTGTGTGGTGGAAGCACTGACAGTGCTGGCTGTGTAGGGGGAGCACTGACAGTGCTGGCTGTGGGGAGCACTGACAGTGCTGGCCGTGTGGGGTGGGAGCACTGACAGTGCTGGCTGTGTGGGGGAGCACTGACAGTGCTGGCTGTGTGGTGGGAGCACTGACAGGGCTGGCTGTGTGTGGGGGGAGCACTGACAGTGCTGGCTGTTTGGTGGGGAGCATTGACAGTGCTGGCTGTGTTGTGGGGAGCACTGACAGTGCTGGCTGTGTGGGGGAGCACTGACAGTGCTGGCTGTGTGGTGGGAGCACTGACAGTGCTGGCTGTGTTGTGGGAGCACCGACAGTGCTGGCTGTGTGGGGAGCACTGACAGTGCTGGCTGTTTGGTGGGAGCACGGACAGTGCTGGCTGTGTTGTGGGAGCACCGACAGTGCTGGCTGTGTGGGGGGAGCACTGTCAGTGCTGGCTGTGTTGTGGGAGCACCGACAGTGCTGGCTGTGTGGGGGGAGCACTGACAGTGCTGGCTGTGTGGTGGGAGCACTGGCAGTTCTGGCTGTGTGGTGGGAGCACTGACAATGCTGGCTGTGTGGGGGAGCACTGACAGTGCTGGCTGTGTGGTGGGAGCACTGGCAGTGCTGGGCAGTGTGGCGGGAGCACTGTAAGTGCTGGCTGTGGGGGGAGCACTGACATTGCTGGCTGTGTGGTGGGAGCACTGACAGTGCTGGCTGTGTGGGGGGGGGGCACTGACAGTGCTGGCTGTGTGGTGGGAGCACTGGCAGTGCTGGCTGTGTCGGGGGGGAAGTGCAATGGCAGTGCTGGTAGTGCTGGCTCTGTGGGGGGAGTGCACTGGCAGTGCTGGCTCTGTGGGTGGGGTAAGTGCACTGGCAGTGCTGGCTCTGTGGGGGGAAGTGCACTGGCAGTGCTGGCTCTGTGGGGTGGTGAAGTGCACTGGCAGTGCTGGCTGTGGGGGGAGCACTGACAGTGCTGCCTGTGTGGGGGAGCACTGGACAGTGATGGCTGTGGGGGGGGAGTGCAATGGCAGTGCTGGCTCTGTGGGGGGGTGCACTGGCAGTTCTGGCTTTGTGGTGGGGAGCACTGGACAGTGCTGGCTGTGGGGGGGGGCACTGACAGTGCTGCCTGTGTGGGGGGAGCACTGACAGTGCTGGCTGTGTGGGGAGCACTGACAGTTGCTGGCTGTGTGTGGGGGAGCACTGACAGTGCAGGCTGTGTGAGGGGTACACTGACAGTGCTGGCTGTGTGGGGAGCACTGACAGTGCTGGCTGTGTGGTGGGAGCACTGACAGTGCTGGCTGTGTGGTGGTGAGCACTGTCAGTGCTGGCTGTGGGGGAGCACTGACATTGCTGGCTGTGGGGGGGAGCACTGACATTGCTGGCTGTGTGGGGGGGGAGTGCAATGGCAGTGCTGGCAGTGCTGGCTCTGTGGGGGGGAGTGCACTGGCAGTGCTGGCTCATTGGGTGGGGTAACTGCACTGGCAGTGCTGGCTCTGAAGGGGGGAAGTGCACTGGCAGTGCTGGCTGTGGGGGGAGCACTGACATTGCTGCCTTTGTGGGGAGGGGGGGGAAGTGCAATGGCAGTGCAGGCTCTGTGGGGGGGGAAGTGCACTGACAGTGCTGGCTCTGTGGGGGGGGGGAAGGTCACTGGCAGTGCTGGCTCTGTGGGGGGGAAGTGCACTGACAGTGCTGGCTCTGTGGTGGGAGCACTGACAGTGCTGGCTGTGTGATGGGAGCACTGACAGTGCTGGCTGCGTGGGGGAGCACTGACAGTGCTGGCTGTGTGGGGGGAGCACTGACAGTGCTGGCTGTGAGGGGAGCACTGACAGTGCTGGCTGTGTGGTGGGGAGCACTGACAGTGCTGGCTGTGTGGTGGGAGCACTGACAGTGCTAGCTCTGTGGGAGAGGCACTGGCAGTGCTGGCTGTGGGGGGGGGGGGGGAAGTGCACTGGCAGTGCTGGCTGTGTGGGGAGCACTGACAGTGCTGGCTGTGTGGGGGAGCACTGGACAGTGCTGGCTGTGTGGGGGAGCACTGACAGTGCTGGCTGTGTGGTGGGAGCATTGACAGTGCTGGCTGTGTTGTGGGAGCACTGACAGTGCTGGCTGTGTGGGGGGAGCACAGACAGTGCTGGCTGTGTGGGGGAGCACTGACAGTGCTGGCTGTTTGGTGGGGAGCACTGACAGTGCTGGCTGTGTGGGGGAGCACTGGCAGTGCTGGCTGTGTGGGGGGAGCGCTGACAGTGCTGGCTGTGCGGGGTGAGCACTGCCAGTGCTGGCTGTGTGGGGGAGCACTGACAGTGCTGGCTGTGTGGTGGGAGCACTGACAGTGCTGGCTGTGTGGGGGGATCACTGACAGTGCTGGCTGTGTGGTGGGAGCACTGACAGTGCTGGCTGTGTGGGGAGCACTGACAGTGCTGGCTGTGTGGTGGGAGCACTGACAGTGCTGGCTGTGTGGTGGGAGCACTGACAGTGCTGGCTGTGTGGGGGAGCACTGACAGTGCTGGCTTGTGTGGGGGTGAGCACTGGCAGTGCTGGCTGCGTGTGGGGAGCACTGACAGTGCTGGCTGTGTGGTGGGAGCACTGACAGTGCTGGCTGTGTGGGGGAGCACTGACAGTGCTGGCTGGGTTGTTGGGAGCACTGACAGTGCCGGCTGTGTAGGGGGAGCACTGACAGTGCTTGCTGTGTGGTGGAGCACTGACAGTGCTGGCTGTGTGGTGGGAGCACTGACCGTGCTGGCTGTGTGTGGGGAGCACTGACAGTGCTGGCTGTGTGGGGGGAGCACTGACAGTGCTGGCTGTGTGGGGGGAGCACTGACAGTGCTGGCTGTGTGTGGGGAGCACTGAGTGCTGGCTGTGTGGGGGGAGCACTGACAGTGCTGGCTGTGTGGGGGAGCACAGACAGTGCTGGATATGTGGGGTGGGCGCACTGACAGTGCTGGCTGTGTGGTGGGAGCACTGACAGTGCTGCCTGTGTGGGGGGTGCACTGACAGTGCTGGCTGTGCTGTGGGAGCACTGACAGTGCTGGCTGTGTGGGGGGAGCAGTGACAGTGCTGGCTGTGTGGGGGAGCACTGACAGTGCTGGCTGTGTGGTGGGAGCATTGACAGTGCTGGCTGTGTTGTGGGAGCACTGACAGTGCTGGCTGTGTGGGGGGAGCACTGACAGTGCTGGCTGTGTTGTGGCAGCACCGACAGTGCTGGCTTTGTGGGGGGAGCACTGACAGTGCTGGCTGTGTTGTGGGAGCACCGACAGTGCTGGCTGTGTGGGGGAGCACTGACAGTGCTGGCTGTGTGGTGGAAGCACTGACAGTGCTGGCTGTGTAGGGGGAGCACGGACAGTGCTGGCTGTGGGGAGCACTGACAGTGCTGGCCGTGTGGTGGGAGCACTGACAGTGCTGGCTGTGTGGGGGAGCACTGACAGTGCTGGCTGTGTGGTGGGAGCACTGACAGGGCTGGCTGTGTGGGGGAGCACTGACACTGCTGGCTGTTTGGTGGGAGCATTGACAGTGCTGGCTGTGTTGTGGGAGCACTGACAGTGCTGGCTGTGTGGGGGAGCACTGACAGTGCTGGCTGTGTGGTGGGAGCACTGACAGTGCTGGCTGTGTTGTGGGAGCACCGACAGTGCTGGCTGTGTGGGGAGCACTGACAGTGCTGGCTGTTTGGTGGGAGCACGGACAGTGCTGGCTGTGTTGTGGGAGCACCGACAGTGCTGGCTGTGTGGGGGGAGCACTGTCAGTGCTGGCTGTGTTGTGGGAGCACCGACAGTGCTGGCTGTGTGGGGGGAGCACTGACAGTGCTGGCTGTGTGGTGGGAGCACTGGCAGTTCTGGCTGTGTGGTGGGAGCACTGACAGTGCTGGCTGTGTGGGGGAGCACTGACAGTGCTGGCTGTGTGGTGGGAGCACTGGCAGTGCTGGCAGTGTGGCGGGAGCACTGTAAGTGCTGGCTGTGGGGGGAGCACTGACATTGCTGGCTGTGTGGTGGGAGCACTGACAGTGCTGGCTGTGTGGGGGGGGGGCACTGACAGTGCTGGCTGTGTGGTGGGAGCACTGGCAGTGCTGGCTGTGTCGGGGGGAAGTGCAATGGCAGTGCTGGTAGTGCTGGCTCTGTGGGGGGGAGTGCACTGGCAGTGCTGGCTCTGTGGGTGGGGTAAGTGCACTAGCAGTGCTGGCTCTGTGGGGGGAAGTGCACTGGCAGTGCTGGCTCTGTGGGGTGGTGAAGTGCACTGGCAGTGCTGGCTGTGGGGGGAGCACTGACAGTGCTGCCTGTGTGGGGAGCACTGACAGTGATGGCTGTGGGGGGGGAGTGCAATGGCAGTGCTGGCTCTGTGGGGGGGTGCACTGGCAGTTCTGGCTTTGTGGTGGGAGCACTGACAGTGCTGGCTGTGGGGGGGGGGCACTGACAGTGCTGCCTGTGTGGGGGGAGCACTGACAGTGCTGGCTGTGTGGGGAGCACTGACAGTGCTGGCTGTGTGTGGGGAGCACTGACAGTGCAGGCTGTGTGAGGGGTAGCACTGACAGTGCTGGCTGTGTGGGGAGCACTGACAGTGCTGGCTGTGTGGTGGGAGCACTGACAGTGCTGGCTGTGTGGTGGTGAGCACTGTCAGTGCTGGCTGTGGGGGAGCACTGACATTGCTGGCTGTGGGGGGAGCACTGACATTGCTGGCTGTGTGGGGGGGAGTGCAATGGCAGTGCTGGCAGTGCTGGCTCTGTGGGGGGGAGTGCACTGGCAGTGCTGGCTCATTGGGTGGGGTAACTGCACTGGCAGTGCTGGCTCTGAAGGGGGGAAGTGCACTGGCAGTGCTGGCTGTGGGGGGAGCACTGACATTGCTGCCTTTGTGGGGGGGGGGAAGTGCAATGGCAGTGCAGGCTCTGTGGGGGGGGAAGTGCACTGACAGTGCTGGCTCTGTGGGGGGGGGGAAGGTCACTGGCAGTGCTGGCTCTGTGGGGGGGAAGTGCACTGACAGTGCTGGCTCTGTGGTGGGAGCACTGACAGTGCTGGCTGTGTGATGGGAGCACTGACAGTGCTGGCTGCGTGGGGGAGCACTGACAGTGCTGGCTGTGTGGGGGGAGCACTGACAGTGCTGGCTGTGTGGGGAGCACTGACAGTGCTGGCTGTGTGGTGGGAGCACTGACAGTGCTGGCTGTGTGGTGGGAGCACTGACAGTGCTAGCTCTGTGGGAGAGCACTGGCAGTGCTGGCTGTGGGGGGGGGAAGTGCACTGGCAGTGCTGGCTGTGTGGGGAGCACTGACAGTGCTGGCTGTGTGGGGGTGCACTGGCATTGCTGGCTGCGTCGGGGAGCACTGACAGTGCTGCCTGTGTGGGTGAGCACTGACAGTGCTGGCTGTGTGGGGTGAGCACTAACAGTGCTGGCTGTGTGGGGGAGCACTGACAGTGCTGGCTGTGTGGTGGGAGCACTGACAGTGCTGGCTGTGTGGGGGGAAGTGCAATGGCAGTGCTGGAAGTGCTGGCTCTGTGGGGGGGAGTGCACTGGCAGTGCTGGCACTGTGGGTGGGGTAAGTGCACTGGCAGTGCTGGCTCTGGGGGGGGGGAAGTGCACTCACAGTGCTGGCTGTGTGGGGGAGCACTGACAGTGCTGGCTGTGTGGTGGAAGCACTGACAGTGCTGGCTGTGTGGGTGGAGCACTAGCATTGATGGTTGTGTGGGGGGCGCACTGACAGTGCTGGCTGTGTGTGGGAGCACTGACAGTGCTGGCTGTGTGGTGGGAGCACTGACAGTGCTGGCTGTGTGGGGGGAGCACTGACAGTGCTGGCTGTGTGGGAGAGCACTGACAGTGCTGGCTGTGTGGTGGGAGCACTGACAGTGCTGGCTGTGTGGGGAAGCACTGACGGTGCTGGCTGTGTGGTGGGAGCACTGACAGTGCTGGCTGTGTGGGGGAGCACTGACAGTGCTGGCTGTTGGGGGGGGGGGTGCACTGGCAGTTCTGGCTGTGTGGTGGGAGCACTGACAGTGCTCGCTGTGTGGGGGAGCACTGACAGTGCTGGCTGTGTGGGGGGAGCACTGGAAGTGCTGGCTGTGTGGGGGGAGCACTGACAGTGCTGGCTGTGTGGGGGCACTGACAGTGCTGGCTGTGTGGTGGGAGCACTGACAGTGCTGGCTGTGGGGTGGGGGTGCACTGGCAGTTCTGGCTGTGTGGTGGGAGCACTGATAGTGCTGGCTGTGTGGGGGAGCACTGACAGTGCTGGCTGTGTGGTGGGATCACTGACAGTGCTGGCTCTGTAGGGGGGGAAGTGCACTGGCAGTTCTGGCTCTGTGGGGGGGGAAGTGCACTGGCAGTGCTGGCTCTGTGGGGGGGGGAAGTGCACTGACAGTGCTGGCTCTGTGGTGGGAGCACTGACAGTGCTGGCTGTGTGTGGGGGGCACTGACAGTAAAGGCTGTGTGGGGGGTGCACTGACAGTGCTGGCTGTGTGGGGGCAGCACTGACAGTGCTGGCTGTGTGGGGGAGCACTGACAGTGCAGGCTGTGTGGGGGGTGCACTGACAGTGCTGGCTCTGTAGGGGGGGGGGAAGTGCACTGGCAGTTCTGGCTCTGTGGGGGGGAAGTGCACTGGCAGTGCTGGCTCTGTGGGGGGGAGTGCACTGGCAGTGCTGGCTCTGTGGGGGGGGAAGTGCACTGACAGTGCTGGCTCTGTGGTGGGAGCACTGACAGTGCTGACTGTGTGATGGGAGCACTGACAGTGCATGCTGTATGGTGGGAGCACTGACAGTGCTAGCTCTGTGGGAGAGCACTGGCAGTGCTGGCTGTGGGGGGGGGAGTGCACTGGCAGTGCTGGCTGTGTGGGGAGCACTGACAGTGCTGGATGTGTGGGGGGAGCACTGACAGTGCTGCCTGTGTGGGGAGCACTGACAGTGCTGCCTGTATGGGGGAGCACTGACAGTGCTGGCTGTGGGGGGGGGGGGAGTGCACTGGCATTGCTGGCTGTGTGGGGGAGCACTGACAGTGCTGCCTGTGTGGGGGAGCACTGACAGTGCTGGCTGTGTGGGGGAGCACTGACAGTGCTGGCTGTGTGGGGGAGCACTGACAGTGCTGGCTGTGTGGTGGGAGCACTGACAGTGCTGGCTGTGGGGGGGGGGTGAACTGGCAGTTCTGGCTGTGTGGTGGGAGCACTGACAGTGCTGGCTGTGTAGGGGAGCACTGACAGTGCTGGCTGTGTGGGGGGTGCACTGGCAGTTCTGGCTATGTGGTGGGAGCACTGACAGTGCTGGCTGTGTGGTGGGAGCACAGACAGTGCTGGCTGTGTGGGGGGGAAGTGCAATGGCAGTGCTGGCAGTGCTGGCTCTGTGGGGGGGAGTGCACTGACAGTGCTGGCTGTGGGGGGGGGGGAAGTGCACTGGCAGTGCTGGCTGTGTGGGGGAGCACTGACAGTGCTGACTGTGTGGGGGAGCACTGACAGTGCTGGCTGTGTGGGGGAGCACTGACAGTGCTGGCTGTGTGGGTGGAGCACTGACAGTGCGAGCTGTGTTGGGTGGGAGCACTGACATTGCTGGCTGTGTGGTGGGAGCACTGACAGTGCTGGCTGTGTGGGGGAGCTCTGACAGTGCTGGCTGTGTGGGGAGCACTGACATTGCTGGCTGTGTGGTGGGAGCACTGACAGTGCTGGCTGTGTGGGGGAGCACTGACAGTGCTGGCTGTGTGGGGGGAGCACTGACAGTGCTGGCTGTGTGGGGAGCACTGACAGTGCTGGCTGTGTGGAGGAGCACTGACAGTGCTGGCTGTCTGGTGGGAGCACTGACTGTGTGGGGGAACACTGACAGTGCTGGCTGTGTGGGGGAGCACTCGCAGTGCTGGCTGTGGGTGGAGAACTGGCAGTGCTGGCTGTGTGGTGGGAGCACTGACAATGCTGGCTGTGTGGGGAGCACTGACAGTGCTGGCTGTGTGTGGGAGCACTGGCAGTGCTGGCTGTGTGGGGGGAGCACTGACACTGCTGGCTGTGTGTGGGAGCACTGGCAGTGCTGGCTGTGTGTGGGAGCACTGACAGTGCTGGCTGTGTGGGGGAGCCCTGACAGGGCTGGCTGTGTGGTGGGAGCACTGGCAGTGCTGGCTGTGTGGGGGAGCACTGGCAGTGCTGGCTGTGTGGTGGGGGCACTGACAGTGCTGGTTGTGTGGTGGGAGCACTGAAAGTGCTGTCTGTGTAGTGGTAGCACTGACACTGCTGGCTGTGTGGGGGAGCCCCGTCAGTGCTGGATGTGTGGGGGTGGGAGCACTGACAGTGCTGGATGTTTGGGGGAGCACTGACAGTGCTGGCTGTGTGGGGGAGCACTGACACTGCTGACTGTGTTGGGGAGCACTGACAGTGCTGGCTGTGTGGGGGAGCACTGGCAGTGCTGGCTGTGTGGGGAGAGCACTGACAGTGCTAGCTCTGTGGGAGAGCACTGGCAGTGCTGGCTGTGTGGGGCGCACTCGCAGTGCTGGCTGTGTTGTGGGAGCACTGACAGTGCAGGCTGTGTGGTGGGAGCACTGACAGTGCTGGCTGTGTGATGGGAGCACTGACAGTGCTGGCCTTGTAGGGGAGCATTGACAGTGCTGACTGTGTGGGGGGAGCACTGACAGCGCTGGCTGTGTGGTGGGAGCACTGACAGTGCTGGCTGTGTGGGGGGAGCACTGTCAGTGCTGGCTGTGTGGGGGAGCACTGACAGTGTTGGCTGTGTGGGGGGAGCACTGACAGTGTTGGCTGTGTGGGTGGAGCACTGACAGTGCTGGCTGTGTGGGGGAGCACTGGCAGTGCTGGCTGTGTGGGGAGAGCACTGACAGTGCTAGCTCTGTGGGAGAGCACTGGCAGTGCTGGCTGTGTGGGGCGCACTCGCAGTGCTGGCTGTGTTGTGGGAGCACTGACAGTGCAGGCTGTGTGGTGGGAGCACTGACATTGCTGGCTGTGTGATGGGAGCACTGACAGTGCTGGCCTTGTAGGGGAGCATTGACAGTGCTGACTGTGTGGGGGGAGCACTGACAGTGCTGCCTGTGTGGGTGAGCACTGACAGTGCTGGCTGTGTGGGGTGAGCACTGACAGTGCTGGCTGTGTGGGGGAGCACTGACAGTGCTGGCTGTGTGGTGGGAGCACTGACAGTGCTGGCTGTGTGGGGGGAAGTGCAATGGCAGTGCTGGAAGTGCTGGCTCTGTGGGGGGAGTGCACTGGCAGTGCTGGCACTGTGGGTGGGGTAAGTGCACTGGCAGTGCTGCGTCTGGGGGGGGGAAGTGCACTCACAGTGCTGGCTGTGTGGGGGAGCACTGACAGTGCTGGCTGTGTGGTGGGAGCACTGACAGTGCTGGCTGTGTGGGTGGAGCACTAGCATTGATGGTTGTGTGGAGGGCGCACTGACAGTGCTGGCTGTGTGTGGGAGCACTGACAGTGCTGGCTGTGTGGTGGGAGCACTGACAGTGCTGGCTGTGTGGGGGGAGCACTGACAGTGCTGGCTGTGTGGGAGAGCACTGACAGTGCTGGCTGTGTGGTGGGAGCACTGACAGTGCTGGCTGTGTGGGGAAGCACTGACGGTGCTGGCTGTGTGGTGGGAGCACTGACAGTGCTGGCTGTGTGGGGGAGCACTGACAGTGCTGGCTGTTGGGGGGGGTGCACTGGCAGTTCTGGCTGTGTGGTGGGAGCACTGACAGTGCTCGCTGTGTGGGGGAGCACTGACAGTGCTGGCTGTGTGGGGGGAGCACTGGAAGTGCTGGCTGTGTGGGGGGAGCACTGACAGTGCTGGCTGTGTGGGGAGCACTGACAGTGCTGGCTGTGTGGTGGGAGCACTGACAGTGCTGGCTGTGGGGTGGGGGTGCACTGGCAGTTCTGGCTGTGTGGTGGGAGCACTGATAGTGCTGGCTGTGTGGGGAGCACTGACAGTGCTGGCTGTGTGGTGGGAGCACTGACAGTGCTGGCTCTGTAGGGGGGGAAGTGCACTGGCAGTTCTGGCTCTGTGGGGGGGGGGAAGTGCACTGGCAGTGCTGGCTCTGTGGGGGGGGGAAGTGCACTGACAGTGCTGGCTCTGTGGTGGGAGCACTGACAGTGCTGGCTGTGTGTGGGGGGCACTGACAGTAAAGGCTGTGTGGGGGGTGCACTGACAGTGCTGGCTGTGTGGGGGCAGCACTGACAGTGCTGGCTGTGTGGGGGAGCACTGACAGTGCAGGCTGTGTGGGGGGTGCACTGACAGTGCTGGCTCTGTAGGGGGGGAAGTGCACTGGCAGTTCTGGCTCTGTGGGGGGGAAGTGCACTGGCAGTGCTGGCTCTGTGGGGGGGGAGTGCACTGGCAGTGCTGGCTCTGTGGGGGGGGAAGTGCACTGACAGTGCTGGCTCTGTGGTGGGAGCACTGACAGTGCTGACTGTGTGATGGGAGCACTGACAGTGCATGCTGTGTGGGGGGTGCACTGACAGTGCTGGCTGTGTGGGGGGAGCGCTGACAGTGCTGGCTGTGTGGGGGAGCACTGACAGTGCAGGCTGTGTGGGGAGCACTGACAGTGCTGGCTGTGTGGGGGGAGCACTGACAGTGCTGGCTGTATGGTGGGATAACTGACAGTGCTAGCTCTGTGGGAGAGCACTGGCAGTGCTGGCTGTGGGGGGGGGGAGTGCACTGGCAGTGCTGGCTGTGTGGGGGAGCACTGACAGTGCTGGATGTGTGGGGGGAGCACTGACAGTGCTGCCTGTGTGGGGAGCACTGACAGTGCTGCCTGTATGGGGGAGCACTGACAGTGCTGGCTGTGGGGGGGGGGAGTGCACTGGCATTGCTGGCTGTGTGGGGGAGCACTGACAGTGCTGCCTGTGTGGGGGAGTACTGACAGTGCTGGCTGTGTGGGGGGAGCACTGACAGTGCTGGCTGTGTGGGGGAGCACTGACAGTGCTGGCTGTGTGGTGGGAGCACTGACAGTGCTGGCTGTGGGGGGGGGGTGAACTGGCAGTTCTGGCTGTGTGGTGGGAGCACTGACAGTGCTGGCTGTGTAGGGGAGCACTGACAGTGCTGGCTGTGTGGGGGGTGCACTGGCAGTTCTGGCTATGTGGTGGGAGCACTGACAGTGCTGGCTGTGTGGTGGGAGCACAGACAGTGCTGGCTGTGTGGGGGGGAAGTGCAATGGCAGTGCTGGCAGTGCTGGCTCTGTGGGGGGGAGTGCACTGACAGTGCTGGCTGTGGGGGGGGGGGAGTGCACTGGCAGTGCTGGCTGTGTGGGGGAGCACTGACAGTGCTGACTGTGTGGGGGAGCACTGACAGTGCTGGCTGTGTGGGGGAGCACTGACAGTGCTGGCTGTGTGGGTGGAGCACTGACAGTGCGAGCTGTGTTGGGTGGGAGCACTGACATTGCTGGCTGTGTGGTGGGAGCACTGACAGTGCTGGCTGTGTGGGGGGAGCTCTGACAGTGCTGGCTGTGTGGGGAGCACTGACATTGCTGGCTGTGTGGTGGGAGCACTGACAGTGCTGGCTGTGTGGGGGAGCACTGAGAGTGCTGGCTGTGTGGGGGGAGCACTGACAGTGCTGGCTGTGTGGGGAGCACTGACAGTGCTGGCTGTGTGGAGGAGCACTGACAGTGCTGGCTGTCTGGTGGGAGCACTGACTGTGTGGGGGAACACTGACAGTGCTGGCTGTGTGGGGGAGCACTCGCAGTGCTGGCTGTGTAGTGGGAGCACTCGCAGTGCTGGCTGTGGGTGGAGAACTGGCAGTGCTGGCTGTGTGGTGGGAGCACTGACAATGCTGGCTGTGTGGGGAGCACTGACAGTGCTGGCTGTGTGTGGGAGCACTGGCAGTGCTGGCTGTGTAGTGGGAGCACTGACAGTGCTGGCTGTGTGGGGGGGAGCACTGACACTGCTGGCTGTGTGTGGGAGCACTGGCAGTGCTGGCTGTGTGTGGGAGCACTGACAGTGGCGACTGTGTGTGGGAGCACTGACAGTGCTGGCTGTGTGGGGGAGCCCTGACAGGGATGGCTATCAGGTGGGAGCACTAACAGTGCTGGCTCTGTTGTCGGAGCACTGACAGTGCTGGCTGTGTGGTGGGAGCACTGGCAGTGCTGGCTGTGTGGGGAGCACTGGCAGTGCTGGCTGTGTGGTGGGGGCACTGACAGTGCTGGTTGTGTGGTGGGAGCACTGAAAGTGCTGTCTGTGTAGTGGTAGCACTGACACTGCTGGCTGTGTGGGGGAGCCCCGTCAGTGCTGGATGTGTGGGGGTGGGAGCACTGACAGTGCTGGCTGTTTGGGGGAGCACTGACAGTGCTGGCTGTGTGGGGGAGCACTGACACTGCTGACTGTGTTGGGGAGCACTGACAGTGCTGGCTGTGTGGGGGAGCACTGGCAGTGCTGGCTGTGTGGGGAGAGCACTGACAGTGCTAGCTCTGTGGGAGAGCACTGGCAGTGCTGGCTGTGTGGGGCGCACTCGCAGTGCTGGCTGTGTTGTGGGAGCACTGACAGTGCAGGCTGTGTGGTGGGAGCACTGACAGTGCTGGCTGTGTGATGGGAGCACTGACAGTGCTGGCCTTGTAGGGGAGCATTGACAGTGCTGACTGTGTGGGGGGAGCACTGACAGCGATGGCTGTGTGGTGGGAGCACTGACAGTGCTGGCTGTGTGGGGGAGCACTGTCAGTGCTGGCTGTGTGGGGGAGCACTGACAGTGTTGGCTGTGTGGGGGGAGCACTGACAGTGTTGGCTGTGTGGGTGGAGCACTGACAGTGCTGGCTGTGTGCTGGGAGCAGTGAGAGTGCTGGCTTTGTGGGGGAGCACTGTCAGTGCTGGCTGTGTGGGGGAGCACTGACAGTGTTGGCTGTGTGGGGGAGCACTGACAGTGCTGGCTGTGTGGGTGGAGCACTGACAGTGCTGGCTGTGTGGTGGGAGCACTGACAGTGCTGGCTGTGTGGGGGGAGCACTGACAGCGCTGGCTGTGTGGTGGGAGCACTGACAGTGCTGGCTGTGTGGGGGAGCACTAACAGCGCTGGCTGTGTGGTGGGAGCACTGACAGTGCTGGCTGTGTGGGGGGAGCACTGTCCGTGCTGGCTGTGTGGTGGGAGCACCGACAGTGCTGGCTGTGTGGGGGGAGCACTGACAGTGCTGGCTTTGTGGGGGGAGCACTGACAGTGCTGGCTGCGTGGGGGAGCACTGACAGTGCTGGCTGTGTGGGGGATCACTGACAGTGCTGGCTGTGTGTTGGGAGCACTTACAGTGCTGGCTGTGTGGGGGAGCACTGACAGTGCTGGCTGTGTGGGGGGAGCACTGACAGTGCTGGGTGTGTGGGGGCAGCACTGACAGTGCTGGCTGTGTGTGGGGAGCACTGACAGTGCTGGCTGTGTGTGGGGAGCACTGACAGTGCTGGCTGTGTGGGGGCAGCACTGACAGTGCTGGCTGTGTGGGGGGAGCACTGACAGTGCTGGCTGTGTGGGGGGAGCACTGACAGTGCTGGCTGTGTGGTGGGAGCACTGACAGTGCTGGCTGCGTGGGGGAGCACTGACAGTGCTGGCTGTGTGGGGGGGCACTGACAGTGCTGGCTGTGTGGGGGGAGCACTGACAGTGCTGGCTGTGTAGGAGCAGCGCTGGCAGTGCTGGCTCTGTGGTGGGAGCATTGACAGTGCTGGCTGTGTGGGGGGAGCACTGGCATTGCTGGCTGCGTGGGGGAGCACTGACAGTGCTGGCTGTGTGGTGGGAGCACTGACGGTGCTGGCTGTGGGGGGAGCGCTGACAGTGCTGGCTGTGTGGGGGGGGGGGGGGGGTCACTGACAGTGCTGGCTGCGTGGGGGAGCACTGACAGTGCTGGCTGTGTGGTGGGAGCACTGACAGGGCTGGCTCTGTAGGGAGCACTGGCAGTGTTGGCTCTGTGGTGGGAGCACTGACAGTGCTGGCTGTGTGGGGGAGCACTGACAGTGCTGGCTGCGTGGGGGAGCACTGGCAGTGCTGGCTGTGTGGGGGAGCAATGACAGTGTTGGCTGTGTAGGGGAGCACTGGCAGTGCTGGCTGTGTGGGGGAGCACTGACAGTGCTGGCTGTGTGGGGGAGCACTGACAGTGCTGGCTGTGTGGTGGGAGCACAGACAGTGCTGGCTGTGTGGTGGGAGCACTGGCAGTGCTGGCTGTGTGAGTTTAGCACTGATAGCGCTGGCTGTGTGCGGGAGCACTGACAGTGCTGGCTGTGTTGTGGGAGCACTGACAGTGCAGGCTGTGTGGTAGGAGCACTGACAGTGCAGGCTGTGTGGTAGGAGCACTGACAGTGCTGGCTGTGTGGTGGGAGCACTGACAGTGCTGGCTGTGTGGGGGAGCACTGACAGTGCTGGCTGTGTGGTGGGAGCACGACAGTGCTGGCCTTGTGGGGGAGCATTGACAGTGCTGACTGTGTGGGGGGAGCACTGACAGTGCTGGCTGTGTGGGGGGAGCACTGACAGTGCTGGCTGTGTGGGTGGACCACTGGCAGTGCTGGCTGTGTGGGGGAGCACTGGCAGTGCTGGCTGTGTGGGGGAGCACTGACAGTGCTGGCTGTGTGGTGGGAGCACTGACAGTGCCGGCCATCGGAGGGTGGAGCACAGACAATGCTGGCTGTGTGCGGGGAGCACTGACAGTGCTGGCTGTGCGGTGGGAGCACTGGCAGTGATGGCTGTTTGGGGGAGCGCTGACAGTGCTGGCTGTGTGGGGGAAGCACTGGCAGTGCTGGCTGTGTGGGGGAGCGCTGACAGTGCTGGCTGTGTGGGGGAGAACTGGCAGTGCTGGCTGTGGGATGGCTGAAAATTGCCAGAAATGCTTGCCGTGTACTGGCATAAAAAGGCTGCCGTGAACTGACTTAAAATGGCCACCGTGAACTGACATATAATGGCCACAGTGCTGGCTGTGTTGTGGGAGCACTGACAGTGCAGGCTGACATAAAATGGCCACCGTGAACTGACATATCATGGCCACCGTGAACTGACATAAAATGGCTGCCGTGAACTGACATAAAATGGCCAACGTGAACTGACATAAAATGGCCACCGTGAACTGACTTAAAATGGCCACCGTGAACTGACATAAAATGGACCCCTTCAACCGACATTAAATGACCACCGTGAACTGACATAAAATGGCTGCCGTGAACTGACATAAAATGGCCACCGTAAATGAACATAAAATGGCTGCCGTGAGCTTACATAATATAGCCACCATGACCTGACATAAAATGGCCTCCGTGAACTGACATACAATGGCCACCCTGAACTGACATAAAATGGCCATTGCGAGCTGAAATAAAATGGTTACCTTCAAACGACATAAAATGACCACCGTGAACTGACATAAAATGGCCACCGTGTACTGACATTAAATGGCCCCTTCGACTGAATAAAATGCCCCGCGTGAACTGACATAAAATGGCCACTGTGAACTGAGATAAAATGGCCACCATGAACTGACATAAAATGGCCCCCGTGAACTGACATAACATGGCCACCGTGAACTGACATAAAATGGCCCCCGTGAACCAACATGAACTGGCCACCGCAACTGAGATTACATGGCCATTGCAAACTGACATAAAATGGCCATTGTGATCTGACATACAATGGCCACCGTGAACTGACATAAAATGGCCACCGTCAACTGAGATAAAATGGCCATTGCAACCTGACGTAAAATGGCCATTGTGAACTGACATACAATGGCCATGGTGAACTGACATACAATGGCCACCATGAACTGACATAAAATCGCCATTGTGAACAGACATAAAATGGCCATTGTTAACAGACATAAAATGACTATTGTGAACTGACATACAATGGCCACTGTGAACTGACATAAAATGGCCATTGTGAACTGACATAAAATGGCCACCGTGAACTGACATTAAATGGACCCCGTGAACTGACATAAAATGGCCATTGTGAACCGACATACAATGGCCTCCATGAACTGACATAAAATGGCCATTGTGAACTGATATACCATGGCTACCGTGAATTGACATTAAATGGCCACTGTGAACTGACATAAAATGGCCATTGAGAACTGACATACAATGGCCATTGTGAACTGACATACAATGGCCCCCGTGAACTGACATAAACTGTCCATTGTGAACTGACATACAATGGACGCCATGAACTGACATACAATGGCCACCGTGAACTGACATAAAATGGCCATTGCGAACTGACATAAAATGGCCGTCAACCGACATAAAATGGCCACCGTGAACTGGCATAACATGGCCCTCGTGAACTGACATAACATGGCCCCCGTGAACCAACATGAACTGTCCACCGCAACTGAGATAAAATGGCCATTGCAAACTGACATAAAATGGCCATTGTGAACTCACATACAATGGCCACCGTGAACTGACACAAAATGGCCACCGTCAACTGAGAAAAAATGGCCATTGCAAACTGACATAAAATGGCCATTGTGAACTGACAATGAATGGCCATTGTGAACTGACATAAAAGGGCCCCCGTGAACTGACATAAACTGTCCATTGTGAACTGACATAAAATGGCCATTGTGAACTGACATAAAATGGCCATTGTGAACTGACATAAAATGGACCCCGTGAACTGACATAAGATGGCCACTGTGAACTGACATAACATGGCCCCTGTGAACCAAACATGAACTGGCAACCGCAACTGAGATAAAATGGACATTGCAAACTGACATAAAATGGCCATTGTGAAATGACATACAATGGACACCGTGAACTGACACAAAATGGCCACCGTCAACTGAGAAAAAATGTTCATTGCAAACTGACATAAAATGGCCATTGTGAACTGACATACAATGGCCACCATGAACTGACATAAAATGGCCATTGTGAACTGACATAAAATGGCCATTGTGAACTGACTTACAATGGCCACCGTGAACTGACATAAAATGGCCATTGCGACCTGACATAAAATGGCTACCGTGGACTGACATAAAATGGCCATTGCGACCTGACATAAAAAGGCCCCCGTGAACTGACATAAAATGGCCATTGAGAACTGACATACAATGGCCATTGTGAACTGACATACAATGGCCCCCGTGAACTGACATAAACTGTCCATTGTGAACTGACATACAATGGACGCCATGAACTGACATACAATGGCCACCGTGAACTGACATAAAATGGCCATTGCGAGTTGACATAATATGGCCCCTGTCAACCGACATAAAATGACCACCGTGAACTGACATAAAATGGCCACCATGTACTGACATAAAATGGCCCCCATCGACTGTATAAAATGGCCCCCGTGAACTGACATAAAATGGCCACTGTGAACTGAGATAAAATGGCCACCGTGAACTGACATAAAATGACAATTGTGTACTGACATACAATAGCCACCATGAACTGACATAAAATGGCCCCCGTGAACTGACATAAAATGGCCACCGTGAACTGACATAACATGGCCCCCGTGAACAAACATGAACTGGTCACCGCAACTGAGATAAAATGGCCATTGCAAACTGACATAAAATGGCCATTGTGAACTGACATAAAAGGGCCCCCGTGAACTGACATAAACTGTCCATTGTGAACTGACATAAAATGGCCATTGTGAACTGACATAAAATGGCTATTGTGAACTGACATAAAATGGACCCCGTGAACTGACATAAAATGGCCACTGTGAACTGACATAACATGGCCCCTGTGAACCAAACATGAACTGCCACCGCAACTGAGATAAAATGGCCATTGCAAACTGACATAAATTGGCCATTGTGAACTGACATCCAATGGCCAATGTGAACTGACATACAATGGCCACCATGAACTGACATAAAATGGCCATTGTGAACTGACATAAAATGGCCATTGTGAACTGACATAAAATTGACCCCGTGAACTGACATAAACTGTCCATTGTGAACTGACATAAAATGGCCATTGTGAACTGACATAAAATGGCCATTGTGAACTCACATACAATGGCCACCGTGAACTGACACAAAATGGCCACCGTCAACTGAGAAAAAATGGCCATTGCAAACTGACATAAAATGGCCATTGTGAACTGACAATCAATGGCCATTGTGAACTGACATAAAAGGGCCCCCGTGAACTGACATAAACTGTCCATTGTGAACTGACATAAAATGGCCATTGTGAACTGACATAAAATGGCCATTGTGAACTGACATAAAATGGACCCAGTGAACTGACATAAGATGGCCACTGTGAACTGACATAACATGGCCCCTGTGAACCAAACATGAACTGGCAACCGCAACTGAGATAAAATGGACATTGCAAACTGACATAAAATGGCCATTGTGAAATGACATACAATGGACACCGTGAACTGACACAAAATGGCCACCGTCAACTGAGAAAAAATGTTCATTGCAAACTGACATAAAATGGCCATTGTGAACTGACATACAATGGCCACCATGAACTGACATAAAATGGCCATTGTGAACTGACATAAAATGGCCATTGTGAACTGACTTACAATGGCCACCGTGAACTGACATAAAATGGCCAATGTGAACTGACATAAAATGGCCCCCGTGAACTGACATAAAATGGCCATTGCGACCTGACATAAAATGGCTACCGTGGACTGACATAAAATGGCCATTGCAACCTGACATAAAAAGGCCTCCGTGAACTGACATAAAATGGCCATTGAGAACTGACATACAATGGCCATTGTGAACTGACATACAATGGCCCCCGTGAACTGACATAAACTGTCCATTGTGAACTGACATACAATGGACGCCATGAACTGACATACAATGGCCACCGTGAACTGACATAAAATGGCCATTGCGAGCTGACATAATATGGCCCCCGTCAACCGACATAAAATGACCACCGTGAACTGACATAAAATGGCCACCATGTACTGACATAAAATGGCCCCCATCGACTGTATAAAATGGCCACCGTGAACTGACATAAAATGACAATTGTGTACTGACATACAATAGCCACCATGAACTGACATAAAATGGCCCCCGTGAACTGACATAAAATGGCCACCGTGAACTGACATAACATGGCCCCCGTGAACAAACATGAACTGGTCACCGCAACTGAGATAAAATGGCCATTGCAAACTGACATAAAATGGCCATTGTGAACTGACATAAAAGGGCCCCCGTGAACTGACATAAACTGTCCATTGTGAACTGACATAAAATGGCCATTGTGAACTGACATAAAATGGACCCCGTGAACTGACATAAAATGGCCACTGTGAACTGACATAACATGGCCCCTGTGAACCAAACATGAACTGCCACCGCAACTGAGATAAAATGGCCATTGCAAACTGACATACAATGGCCACCGTGAACTGAGAAAAAATGGCCATTGCAAACTGACATAAATTGGCCATTGTGAACTGTCATCCAATGGCCAATGTGAACTGACATACAATGGCCACCATGAACTGACATAAAATGGCCATTGTGAACTGACATACAATGGCCCCCGTGAACTGACATAAAATGGCCAATGTGAACTGACATAAAATGGCACCCGTGAATTGACATAAAATGGCCATTGCGACCTGACATAAAATGGCTACCGTGAACTGACATACAATGGCCTTTGCGACCTTACATAAAAAGGCCCCCATGAACTGACATAAACTGTCCATTCTGAACTGACATACAATGGTTATTGCGACCTGACATAAAATGGCCCCCGTGAACTGACATAAACTGTCCATTGCGACCTGACAAAAAATGGCCCCTGTGAACTGACATAAACTGTCCATTGTGAACTGACATACAATGGCCTTTGCGACCTGACATAAAATGGCCCCCGTGAACTGACATAAAATGGCCATTGAGAACTGACATAAACTGTCCATTGTGAACTGACATAAAATGGCCATTGCGAACTGACATAAAATGGCCCCCGTGAACTGACATAAAATGGCCTTGTGAACTGACATAAACTGTCCATTCTGAACTGACATACAATGGTTATTGCGACCTGACATAAAATGGCCCCCGTGAACTGACATAAAATGGCCATTGTGAACTGACATAAAATGGCCATTGCGACCTGACCTAAAAAGGCCCCCGTGAACTGACATGAACTGTCCATTGTTAACTGACATAAAATGGCTATTGTGAACTGTCATAAAATGGCTCCCGTGAACCGACATAAAATGGCCACCGTGAACTGACATACAATGGCCATTGTGAACTGACATACTAATGGCTATCGCGAACTGATGTAAAATGGCCACCGAGAACTGACATAAAATGGCTCCCGTGAACTGACAGAAAATGGCCAACTGCTGATTGTGGATTTTGTTTTGGCAGAGTCCCAGAGAGAGACGGAGAGACGCAGAGACCGAGAGAGATGGAGAGGGGAGAACACCCTCCCCCCCCCCCACCGAGAGAGATGGAGAAGGGGGACCCCCCCCCCCCACAGAGAGAGATGGAGAGGGTGGACCCCCTCCCCCCCCCCCACCGAGAGAGATGGAGAGGGGGTCCCACCCACCAAGAGAGATGGAGAGGGGGGAACGCTGCCCCCACCGAGAGAGATGGAGAGGGGAGAACTCCCCCTCCACCGAGAGAGATGGAGAGGGTGGACCACCCCCACCGAGAGAGATGGAGAGGGGGGAACTCCCCCTCCACCGAGAGAGATGGAGAGGGTGGACACCCCCCCCCCCCCGCCGAGAGAGATGGAGAGGGTGGACACCCCCCGCCGAGAGAGATGTAGAGGGGGGACCCGCCACTGAGAGAGATAGAGAAGGGGGACCCCCCCCACAGAGAGAGATGGAGTGGGTGGAAACCCCCTCCCCCCACCGAGAGAGAGATGGAGAGGGTGGACCCCCTCCCACCCCCCCGCCGAGAGAGATGGAGAGGGGGTCCCCCCCACCAAGAGAGATGGAGAGGGGGGAACCCTGCCCCCACCGAGAGAGATGGAGAGGGGAGAACTCCCCCTCCACCGAGAGAGATGGAGAGGGTGGACCCCAGCCCCCGCCGAGAGAGATGGAGACGGGGTCCCCCCCACCGAGAGGGATAGAGAGGGGGGAACCCCCACCCCACCGAGAGATATGGAGAGGGGGGACCCCCCCCCCCCCACCGAGAGAGGTGGAGAGGTAGAATCCCCCCACAACGAGAGAGATGGAGGGGGGAATCCCTCCCCCCCCCCACCGAGAGTTGTGGAGAGGGGGGACCCCCCCCCCACCGAGAGGGATGGAGAGGGGGGACCCACCCTCCACCGAGAGAGATCAAGAGGGGGGACCCCCCCAACTGAGAGGGATGGAGAGGGGGAAGACCCCCCCCCCCCACCGAGTGAGATGGAGAGGGGGAAACCCCGCCACCGGGAGGGATGGAGAGGGGGAAACCCCACCCCCACCGAGAGAGATGGAGAGGGGGGATCCCCTCTACCGAGAGGGATGGAGAGGGGAAAACCCCCCCACTGAGAGGGATGGAGAGGGGGAAACCCCCCACTGAGAGGGATGGAGAGGGGGAAACCCCCCCACCGAGAGGGATGGAGAGGGGGAAACCCCCACCACCGAGAAAGATGGAGAGGGGGAACCCCCCCACCGAGAAAGATGGAGAGGGGGACCCCCCCCACCGAGAAAGATGGAGAGGGGGGAATCCCTCCCCCACCGAGAGTTGTGGAGAGGGGGGAACCCCCCCCCCCACTGATAGGGATGGAGAGGGGGGACCCACCCTCCACCGAGAGAGATCAAGAGGGGGGACCCCCCCCCAACCGAGAGGGATGGAGAGGGGGAAGACCCCCCCAGCGAGTGAGATGGAGAGGGGGAAACCCCCCCACCGGGAGGGACGCAGAGGGGGGAAACTCCACCCCCACCGAGAGAGATGGAGAGGGGGAACCACCATCTCCACCGAGAGAGATGGAGAGGGGGGATCCCCTCTACCGAGAGGGATGGAGAGGGGTAACCCCCCACTGAGAGGGATGGAGAGGGGGAAACCCCCCCACCGAGAGGGATGGAGAGGGGGGATCCCCCCACCGAGAGGGATTGAGAGGGGGGAACACCCCCCACCGAGAGAGATGGAGAGGGGGGATCCCCTCTACCGAGAGGGATGGAGAGGGGGAAACCCCCCCACTGAGAGGGATGGAGAGGGGGAACCCCCCCACTGAGAGGGATGGAGAGGGGGAAACCCCCCCACCGAGAGAGATAGAGAGGGGGAACCCCCCCACTGAGAGGGATGGAGAGGGGGAAACCCCCCCCCACTGAGAGGGATGGAGAGGGGGAACCCCCCCACCGAGATGGATGGAGAGGGGGAACACCCCCCACCGAGAGAGATGGAGAGGGGGGATCCCCTCTACCGAGAGGGATGGAGAGGGGGAAACCCCCCCCACTGAGAGGGATGGAGAGGGGAAAACCCCCCCACTGAGAGGGATGGAGAGGGGGAAACCCCCCCACCGAGAGAGATAGAGAGGGGGAACCCCCCCCCCCACCGAGAGGGATGGAGAGGGGGACCCCCCCACCGAGAAAGATGGAGAGGGGGTCCGCCCCTCCACCGAGAGAGATGGAGGGGGGAATCCCCCACCCACCGAGAGTTGTGGAGAGGGGGGACCCCCCCACTGAGAAGGATGGAGAGGGGGGACCCCCCTTCACCGAGAGAGATTGAGGAGGGACCCAACCCCACCGAGACGGATGGAGAGGGGGAAGTCACCGCCCCACCGAGAGTTGTGGAGAGGGGGAAACCCCCCCCCCCACCGAGAGGGATAGAGAGGGCCCCCCCCCCACCGAGAGAGATTAAGAGGGGGGACCCCCCCCCACCGAGAGGGATGGAGAGGGGGGAACCCCCACCCCCACCGAGAGAGATGGAGAGGGGGACCCTCCACCCCCACCGAGAGAGATGGAGAGGGGGGAAACCCCACCCCCACCGAGAGGGAAGGAGAGGGGGAACACCCCCCCACCGAGAGTGATGGAGAGGGGGGACCCCCCACCGAGAGAGATGGAGAGGGGGGACCCCCCCCACCGAGAGAGATGGAGAGGGGGGAACCCCCCCCCCCACCGAGAGAGATGGAGAGGGGGAAACCCCCACCGAGAGGGATCGAGAGGGGGGAACCCCCACCCAACGAGAGAGATGGAGAGGGGGGACCCCCCACCGAGAGAGATGGAGGGGGGGGGAACACCCACCGAGAGGGATGGAGAGGGGGAACCCCCACCCCACCGAGAGAGATGGAGAGGGGGGACCCCCCACTGAGAGGGATGGAGAGGGGGGAACCCCCACCCCACCGAGAGAGCTGGAGAGGGGTGACCCCCCCCCCACCGAGAGAGATGGAGAGGCCCCCCCCCACCGAGAGAGATGGGGAGGGGGAACCCCCCCCCAATCCACTGAAAGAACACGGCTGAAACCGATGGAGGGAGAAAAGAAAGGGGTAAGGGGGTAAACAAGGAGCAGGGGGGTCACACACCAGGTCGGCCAGGAAGGGCATCACGGAGGGTCTGCGGGGGAGAGAGGGTAAGGGTTAGGGAAAGGGGGGTTCGGGGGGGGGCAGACACGCCGAACTGAACGGCAACAGTTTGTAACGATAGAAACGTAAGAGAAAGCCTTTTCACTCTCTGAGAAATGTAAACAAGCCGCAATGCACAGAATTGTGGAAACGGCAATAAAAAGATTTTTTCAATAAATCCAGAGCCCAGTTCAGTTTTTCCAATTCAGGGGCAAGTTAGCGCGGCCCATCCACCTGCCCTGCACATCTTTGGGTTGTGGGGGTGAGACCCAGGCTAACACGGGGAGAATGTGCAAACTCCACACGGACAGTGACCCAGAGCCGGGATTGAACAGTGGTTAGCACTGCTGCCTCACAGCTACAGGGCCCCAGGTTCGATTCCCGGCTTGGGTCACTGTCTGTGCGGAGTCTGGATGTCCTCCCCGTGTCTGCGTGGGCTTCCTCCGGGTGCTCCGGTTTCCGCCCACCGTCCAAAGACGTGCAGGTTAGGTGGGTTGGCGGTGATCAATCCAAATTGCCCACAGTATCTAAAGATGTTCAGGTTAGGTGGGGTGACAGCGACGGGGTAGGGGAGTGGGCCCAGGTATGGCGCTCTCTTCAGGGTTCACACTGTCTCTGTAATTATTGTTTACACCGACAATGCTGCCAAACTTTCTATCAAACTTTCTATCTCATTATCTTCAATCAGTACTCAACAAAGTCAAAGTGAGACACACAGACACACACACACACACGCACAGGCACACACACAGGCACACACACACACGCACACACACACAGGCACACACACACAGGCACACACACACACACACACACACAGGCACACACACACACACACACAGTCACACAGTCACACACACACACACACACAGACACACACACAGACACACACACACACTGTAATGAAGTTACTAAGAAAAGTCCCGAGTCTCCAAACTCTGGCGCCTATTCGGGTACACTGAGGGAGAATACATAATGTCCAATTCACCAAACAGCACGTCCTTCGGGACTTCAGGGGGGAAACCGGAGCACCCGGGAGAAACCCACGCGGACAAGGGGAGAACGTGCAGAGTCCGCACAGACTGCGACCCAAGCCGGGATTCGAACCTGGGGCTCTGGAGCTGTGAGGCCGCAGTGCTAACCACTGTGCTACCGTGTAACTTCCAGTGCCGCCTAAAGAATGCCACACATAACCCCCCCCCCCCAACACACACACACGTGTACAGAGACACAGATACTCAAACTCAGACAGACTGGGTCAATACATCTTTCAAATGGAGCGAGATCCATTCTCCACCTTTAACTTGGAGAGGTGTATGTGGCCTGTGTGTGACCCAAGACACACACTGACTCTGAACATCCTCACAGCAGCTTGGGGACAGACTTTTCTAAAGCACTTTTCATAACCTTTGGGTATCACAAACTGCTTCACAGGCAATGGAGCCCTTTTGAAAGGTTGTAATTTAGGAAATGGACCAGCTAATTTCAGCGAGAGAGAGACACACACAGAAACAGGATGAGATTGTGCTGTACATGTTTTAGAGCTGTCACTGAGACACACACGAGATGTACAATATCAATTATTATTCTGAATCATGTGATTAAATCAGCCCTGAGACTGAATTCCAGTGTTTCAGAGTAAAGCTCCATCTACACTGCCCATCAAACACTCACAACACAAATACTGTCTGGGCTTAAATACAGAGTCAAAATCCCTCTGTCCTGTCCAAGGAATTTTTCATTGCAGATAGTTATTTTTATTTTTTGGAAAAGCAGAACTTAATTTGCACCGAATCCCAGGGTGGACTCTTGTTTATTTCAGCCCTTCACATTCAAACGTGAAGTTTAAGCTCCGATTACAGGTGTCTGCTTGTCTCTGTCTGTATATTCAATGTTCCTGTAGCTTATTCACTTGTCTGAAGTATTTGAATAATAGGCCTTGGTTAATCAATCCTTTCTCACAGCACATGGAAGTTGTGAATCTTCAAGGCTCTCAGTCTAATGTAGTTAAAAAACAACTGCATCCTTTGATCCTCAATCCATTTCCCAACCCTAAATAGATCTCACACATTTCCATAATGCATGAATATCTCCATCAAAACTTCTAATCAGTTCCCCATACACTTGTTAAACTTGCCTGTGTGAAGTAAATTCCACTGACAGATTCCGAAAGCTGCACAGAGCAATGACTGCTTATTTTAAACTTTGAAACGGAACTATTTTAACTTGTCCATCAGTCCTATTAAACAGAAATGTTGTCCCTGTGGGATGACAGTCTCTCAGCAAGATTGAAACATTGAGGGACCCCACGTTGCGCATTTGACAACATTTGTGGCACTTCCACAATCTACGATACATTGCTGTCTGTATTGTGTGAATCCAGCTGTGAGATATCTGTCCAGTTTAAACTTACACTGTTTCCGCCTTCTCATCATTTATAAAGATCACGGTTTGATCACCCCTCTGCCTGAGGTGGGAGTGGGACCATCCAGGGTTGCAGGCCCAGCCTCCTGTCCTCCCACCCCTCTGCCTGAGGTGGGAGTGGGACCATCCAGGGCTGCAGGCCCAGCCTCCTGTCCCTCCCACCCCTCTGCCTGAGGTGGGAGTGGGACCATCCAGGGCTGCAGGCCCGGCCTCCTGTCCTCCCACCCCTCTGCCTGAGGTGGGACCATCCAGGGCTGCAGGCCCGGCATCCTGTCCTCCCACCCCTCTGCCTGAGGTGGGAGTGGGACCATCCAAGGCTGCAGGCCCGGCCTCCTGTCCTCCCACCCCTCTGCCTGAGGTGGGGCTGGGACCATCCAGGGCTGCAGGCCGAGCCTCCTGTCCTCCCAGCCCTCTGCCTGAGGTGGGAGCGGGACCATCCAGGACTGCAGGCCCAGCCTCCTGCCCTCCCACCCCTCTGCCTGAGGTGGGAGTGGGACCATCCAGGGCTGCAGGCCCAGCCTCCTGTCCTCCCACCCCTCTGCCTGAGGTGGGAGTGTGACCATCCAGGGCTGCAGGCCCAGCCTCCTGTCCTCCCACCCCTCTGCCTGAGGTGGGAGTGGGACCATCCAGGGCTGCAGGCCCAGCCTCCTGTCCTCCCACCCCTCTGCCTGAGGTGGTAGTGGGACCACCTGGGGCTGCAGCGAGAGACTTTGTTTTGGGCTCTGGCAGGGCTGAAGAGTGCCGTCCGGCCGCTTTGCCACCTGCGGGGGGTGTGGGGCAGCTTTGGACATTACTTTAGGCCCCTCCAGGGCTGAAGGACGCTGCCCCGCACTGCTATTGCCCTGCGCCGCCTTCCCTTGTGGCCCCTGCATTTAGGCTGCCACCTCCCCTGTCCTTTGCCTTTTTACACGGGCGGGTGGTACCAGGGGTGGGCATGGCCAGCACCTTGGGGGCATCCTCCACTCTGCCAATCACCAAACTAATCCCACTGTCCCACTCTCTCCCCATAGCCCTGTATCAATCCCCAAACTAATCCCACTGCCCCACTCTCCCCCCATAGCCCTGTATCATTCCCAAACTAATCCCACTGTCCCACTCTCTCCCCATAGCCCTGTATCAATCCCCAAACTAATCCCACAGCCCCACTCTCTCCCCATAGCCCTGTATCAATCCTCAAACTAATCCCACTGCCCCACTCACTCCCCATAGCCCTGTATCAATCCCCAAACTAATCCCACTGTCCCACTCTCTCCCCATAGCCCTGTATCAATTCCCAAACTAATCCCACTGCCCCACTCTCTGCCCATAGCCCTGTATCCGTCCCCAAACTAATCCCACTGCCCCACTCTCACCCCATAGACCTGTATCAACCCCAAACTAATCCCACTTCCCCACTCTCCCCATAGCCCTGTATCAATCCCAAACTAATCCCACTGCCCCACTCTCTCCCCATAGCCCTGTATCAAGCCCCAAACTAATCCCACTGCCCCACACTCGCCCCATAGCCCTGTAACAACCCCAAACTAATCCCACTGCCCCACTCTCTCCCCATAGCCCTGTATTATTCCCAAACTAATCCCACTGCCCCACTTTCTCCCCGTAGACCTGTATCAATCCCAAACTAATCCCACTGCCCCACACTCACCCCATAGCCCTGTATCATTCCCAAACTAATCCCACTGCCCCACTCTCTCCCCATAGCCCTGTATCATTCCCAAACTAATCCCACTGCCCCACTCTCTCCCCATAGCCCTGCATCAATCCCCAAACTAATCCCACAGCCCCACTGTCTCCCCATAGCCCTGTATCATTCCCAAACTAATCTCACTGCCCCACTCTCTCCCCATAGCCCTGTATCAATCACCAAACTAATTTCACTGCCCCACTCTCTCCCCATAGCCCTGTATCATTCCCAAACTAATCCCACTGCCCCTCTTTCTCCCCATAGACCTGTATCAATCCCAAACTAATCCCACTGCCCAACTCTCTCCCCATAGCCCTGTATCATTCCCAAACTAATCCCACTGCCCCTCTTTCTCCCCATAGACCTGTATCAATCCCAAACTAATCCCACTGCCCCACTCTCACCCCATAGCCCTGTATCATTCCCAAACTAATCCCACTGCCCCTCTTTCTCCCCATAGACCTGTATCAATCCCAAACTAATCCCACTGCCCCACTCTCACCCCATAGCCCTGTATCATTCCCAAACTAATCCCACTGCCCCTCTTTCTCCCCATAGACCTGTATCAATCCCAAACTAATCCCACTGCCCCACTCTCACCCCAAAGCCCTGTATCAATCCCCAAACTAATCTCACTGCCCCACTCTCTCCCCATAGCCCTGTATCAATCCCCAAACTAATCCCACAGCCCCACTGTCTCCCCATAGCCCTGTATCATTCCCAAACTAATCTCACTGCCCCACTCTCTCCCCATAGCCCTGTATCAATCCCAAACTAATCCCAATGCCCCGCTCTCACCCCATAGCCCTGTATCAATCCCCAAACTAATCCCACTGCCCCACTCTCTCCCCATAGCCCTGTATCAATCCCCAAACAAATCCCACTGCCCCGCTCTCTCCCCATAGCCCTGTATCAATCCCCAAACAAATCCCACAGCCCCACTGTCTCCCCATAGCCCTGTATCAATCCTGAAACTAATCCCACTGCCCCGCTATCTCCCAATAGCCCTGTATCAGTCCCCAAACTAATTTCACTGCCCCACTGTCTCCCCATAGCCCTCTATCATTCCCAAACTAATCCCACTGCCCCGCTATCTCCCCATAGCCCTGTATCAATCCCAAACTAATCCCACAGCCCCACTCTCTCCCCATAGCCCTGTATCAATCCCCAAACTAATCTCACTGCCCCACTGTCTCCCCATAGCCCTGTATCATTCCCAAACTAATCCCACTGCCCGGCTTTCTCCCCATAGCCCTGTATCAATCCCAAACTAATCCCACAGCCCCACTCTCGCCCCATAGCCCTGTATCAATCCCAAACTAATCACACTGTCCCACTCTCTCCCCATAGCCCTGTATCAATCTCCAAACTAATCCCACTGCCCCGCTCTCTCCCCATAACCCTGTATCAATCCCCAAACTAATCCCACTGCCCCACTCTCTCCCCAAAGTCCTGCATCAATCCCCAAACGAATCCCACTGCCCCACACTCTCCCTGTAAATCTGTATCAATCCCCAAACTAATCCCACAGCCCCACTCTCTCCCCAAAGCCCTGTATAAATCCCCAAACTAATCCCGCTGCCCCACACTCTCCCTGTAACTCTGTATCAATCCCCAAACTAATCCCACTGCCCGGCTCTCTCCCCATAGCCCTATATCAATCCCCAAACTAATCCCACTGCCCCACACTCTCCCTGTAACCCTGTATCAATCCCCAAACTAATCCCACTGCTCCACTCTCTCCCCATAGCCCTGTATCAATCCCCAAACTAATCCCACTGCCCGGCTCTCTCCCCATAACCCTGTATCAATCCCCAAACTAATCCCACTGCCCCACACTCTCCCTGTAACTCTGTATCAATCCCCAAACTAATTCCACTGCCCAACTCTCTCCCCATATCCCTGTATCAATCCCCAGACTAATTGCTCTGCCCCACTCTCTCCATGTAACCCTGTATCAATCCCCAAATTAATCCCACTGCCCCACGCTCTCCACATGGCCCTGTGTCAATCCCCAAACTAATCCCACTCTCACCATAGCCCTGTGTCAATCCCCAAACTAATCCCACTCTCCCCACAGCCCTGTATCAATCCCCAAACTAATCCCACTCTCCCCACAGCCCTGGGTGAATCTCCAATACTAATCCCACTCTCTCCACAGCCCTGTGGCAATTCCCAAACTAATGCAACTATCCCCACAGTCCCGGATCAATCCCAAACTGATCCCACTCTCCCCACTGCCCTGGTCAATCCCCAATACTAATCCCACTCTTTCCACAGCCCTGTGTCATCCCCAAAGTAATCCCACTCTCCCCACAGCCCTGTGTCAATCCCCAAACTAATCCCACTCTCCCATAACACTGGGTCATTCCCAAACTAATCCCCACAGCCCTGTGTCAATCCCCAAACTAATCCCACTCTCCCATAGCCCTGGGTCATTCCCAAACGAATCCCACTCTCCCCACAGCCCTGTGTGAATCCCCAAACGAATCCCACTCTCCCCACAGCCTAGGGTAAATCCCCAAACTAATCCCGCTCTCCCCATAGCCCTGTGGGGAATTTTCCACCATGATCACATTTCTGACTGTGGAATCTTACTGTGCAATCAATCTGCGTGCTGTCAGTTTGTACACCTTCGAGTAGAAAGAGAGAAAGAAATCCATCTTCAGAGACTCTGAACTTAATTCTGAAAGTGCCCCATTTTTGGGCTCTTCCTGTGCACAAGCTGCCTGCAGAATTCCCCAAATTAAAAAAAGGAGAGAGAGGAACGTGAGGGGCGAGTTAACAGAAATCAGTTGGGGTTATCAAACTGACCGTTTTCATTGAATCCAAATTGTTTCATTATAAATTCTAATCTCAGAAATTGACATCAGAGGAATTCAGTGAAAAATCCCATTGAACCTCCTTGACTAATAAAATGATGTTGTTGCCGATGACCCTGTATTTATTCAGGAATAAACTTTAAATCTCCCAGTGGGAAAAATCAAATTGAATCCCAATTTATAGAGCAGCTCACTGAGGAAATCTGTCTGTGAGAAACAGAATAAGATTGTCCCCGTCAAAGACTCCCACGACAGCAATGTCCTGGGGTTCCTTGCCGGTCTTTACTCAGAGTATAGAAAGCTGTCCTTGGGAGACAGACGAATAGACATCCCAAACTAGTCAGAAACTCAGGAGGAAATAAATATTAACATCAAGACTGAAGTAAGCACAGGACTTTGCTAGATCTGTTGCTGTGCCCTGAATTAACATAACCACAGACAGGACAAATGCCTCTGGCCTCTCCTGTGAAGACACATCTTTAGTGAATAATCACAGCGGACAGACTGAAAACATTCATGACAGACAGTCAGGGGGTAGGTCTGCACACAGATCTCTGAGGAGATCTCAACCAATACTGTTTTTAATCATTTCCCAATAGAATTTTAACTTATGCTTCAATTCTGTTATACAGAAATGTGGTCCCTGTGGGAGGATTGTGTTAAGACAGCAGTTGCTGGATCCAATGCTGTGTAATTTATCAACAGTAAGGAGATTGGTATCTCTTGTCAGTCATTTACATGTCAATAGTGAGCTGTCCTCAGAGGCAGACATTCCACACGTGTCAGAGACTGGGGCTGGAGTTTGCTCACAGCTCACTGAGGATAAATCTGAGTCTGAGGGGCAAATCCTCCCACTTCACTGAAAACATTGCCCCTCTTGTTCAGTGTGTGTCTGTGTGTGTTGCTGAGTGGAGCTTCAGTGTGAAGTGAGAGAGCTTGAAGTGAGAGCTGTTGGTGGTGTGAGGAAGTGGAGTTCCCCGATCCTACCTGCCCCTGCTTGTGTTGTGTCTGGTGGGAGTGGGACCATTCAGGGCTGCAGGCCCAGCCTCCTGTCCCCCACCCCTCTGCCTGAGGTGGGTAGGACCATCCAGGGCTGCAGGCCCGGCCTCCTGTCCTCCCACCCCTCTGCCTGAGGTGGGAGTGTGACCATCCAGGGCTGCAGGCCCAGCCTCCTGTCCTCCCACCCCTCTGCCTGAGGTGGGAGTGGGACCATCCAGGGCTGCAGGCCCGGCCTCCTGTCCTACCACCCCTCTGCCTGAGGTGGGAGTGGGACCATCCAGGGCTGCAGGCCCAGCCTCCTGTCTTCCCACCCCTCTGCCTGAGGTGGGAGTGGGACCATCCAGGGCTGCAGGCCCGGCCTCCTGTCCTACCACCCCTCTGCCTGAGGTGGGAGTGGGACCATCCAGGCTGCAGGCCCAGGCTCCTGTCCTCCCACCCCTCTGCCTGAGGTGGGAGTGGGACCATCCAGGGCTGCAGGCCCGGCCTCCTGTCCTACCACCCCTCTGCCTGAGGTGGGAGTGGGACCATCCAGGCTGCAGGCCCAGTCTCCTGTCCTCCCACCCCTCTGCCTGAGGTGGGAGTGGGACCATCCGGGGCTGCAGGCCCGGCCTCCTGTTCTCCCACCCCTCTGCCTGAGGGGGAAGTTGGACCATCCAGGCTGCAGGCCCAGCCTCCTGTCCCTCCCACCCCTCTGCCTGAGGTGGGAGTGGGACCATCCAGGACTGCAGGCCCAGCCTCCTGTCCTCCCACCCCTCTGCCTGAGGTGGGAGTGGGACCATCCAGGGCTGCAGGCCCAGCCTCCTGTCCTCCCACCCCTCTGCGTGAGGTGGGACTGGGACCATCCAGGGCTGCAGGCCCAGCCTCCTGTCCCTCCCACCCCTCTGCCTGAGTTGGGAGTGGGACCATCCAGGCTGCAGGCCCGGCCTCCTGTCCTCCCACCCCTCTGCCTGAGGTGGGAGTGGGAGATTGGGGACTGCGGACCCTGTCCCCCCGCCCCTCTGCCTGAGCCGGGAGGAGGTCACCGAGGAGGTTTCGTGGTCTCCCATCAGGGGGAGGCCCATAAAGTGTTCTGGTCGGCGGACGTCCTGCGCAGCCACGCCTGCAAAGGGCTGGGGCACCTCCGGCGCCACTGCCCCCCCCCCTGCCAGCTGCCAGCACTGCCCCCCTCTCCTCTGCCCAGCGGCCGGCCCCAGACCCCCCCGCGGCCGCTGGAGGGGGTGAGGAGGAGGGGGAGGGGGGTGCTGCCGGGGCCTCTCCCGCCATGGAGGCCGTGCAGCAGGGCGATCCCGAGCCGCCCCCTCCCCGCAAGCGCCGCCTGCCCGGGCAAGGGGGGGGGGGGGTTTGCTGCCCCCTCCCCGGGCGAGGAGGGGGGGGGGTCTCCCGTGTTGGTGCCCATCCCCCTGACGCCTGGCCCGGGGCACACAATGAAGAGAAGCAAGGCCGGGGGGGGGGCCTCCGAGGCCCCCGAGCCCCTCGAGCTGCTGTCGCCCCCCGAGCAGGAGGACCCGGGGTCGAGCGGATTCGAAGCCCCTGGGGGCCCGTCCCGCCCGGTGCAAGTTTCCTCCCCGGACGCCTCCTCTTCACCATCGCCGGGGGCCGGCAGCAGCAGCGACCGCTCATCGTGCCGCTGTGGGCCGTGGACGGGGGAGGACAGGGAAGGCTCCCCGCCCTCTACACCCGGGCGGGCGACGCCGGAGAGCCCTGTTTTCAAGCCGGACATGTCTCCGTGGGGGCCTCCCCGAGGTCCCGGAGTCGCCGGCGTGGGTGGAGGCGCCGTCCACGGGCCCTGAGCCGCGGGAGGAGCCTGCGGGGGACCTGCCTGAGGACGACCCTGGGGGGTGGGGTCGACTCGGGCCAAGGGTTAGCCGGTGGGCCCGTGCCGCCCGCCATACTCCATGTGGCGGGGGACTCGAGCTCGGGAGGTGACCGTTCGGAGGAGGAAGGCTGCTCGGTGGCGGGTGAGGAGGAGGATTTAGACTCTCTCTGCAGAGGCAGAGGGCACCCTCACACCCGGCACCGAGTCTCCCCTCGTCCCCCCTGGGGAACTCCGGACATTTCTGGGAACGCACCATGGTCACCCGGACTGTGTGCGGCTGGCCCTGGGCAGCTGGGGAAACCTGGGGCTGCTCCTTGGCTCCGCCCGGGCCTATGTCAGAGAGGCCCGGGAGTTCGATCAAGACCAGGAGGAGCAGCGCCAAGCTGCTCAGTTCCTTGTGGGACTCCTGAGGGAGTGGAGGGGGCGGTACCCCCACTCTGAGCACTGAAGGTGATGATAACTATTGCTGCTGACATGGAGGTAACCATGGCCAGCCTCAACATCAACGGCAGCAGCCACGCGCACCACCGTCTCCAGTTCCTGTCTATCCTCCGGGACGGAAAGTACGGGGTGTGCTTCCTGCAGGAAATCCAGGCCATCCGGGTGACGAAGCTCAGGGGACCCTGGAGGGGCAAGGAGGAGTCTTCATGTGTCACCTGGCCCCACGTTCGGGCGGGGTGGCTATCTTGTTGGCTCCACATTTTCAGCCGGAGATCTTGGGGGGGTCAAGGAGCCGGTGTCAGGCCGTCTGCTGCACCTAAAGGCCCGTTTCGGGGCAGCGGTGATTCACTTTGTAAATGTATCCGCTCCCGTGGCCGGACCGCAGCAGGCGACTTTCTTCCAAAAGGTGTCCACTCTTCTTAGCACCATCCCGGCGGGCGAGTGCATCGTCCTCGGAGGGGATTTCAATTGCACCCTCCAGGACAAGGACCGCATCGGAGTCCAGCGCGGCCTGGCTGCGGTGGTGGAGTTGAGGGACCTGGTTAGGTCCTTTGACTTGGTGGATGTCTGGCGGACTCTCCATCCTGAATTGCGGGTGCGCACCTCTGTGCGGCCCCAGTTCAGAGCGTCCAGCATCGACCGTCTTTACATTTCCAAGACGTACTTGCCCAGCGTTCCGATGACCTCCATGGAGCAGGTGCCGAGCTCGGATCACCACCTGGTGTGGGCGGGTCTCGCCCCGTCCCGCGCTCAGACACGGTCCGCGTACTGGCACTTTAACAACCTGCTGCTGGAGGGCGAGCGGTTCCTGGACTCATTCTGCCGTTTCTGGGCCGGCTGGAGAAGGGAGCGGGGTGTCTTCCCCTCCTTGAGGCTACGGTGGGATGTGGGCAAGGCCCAGAACCGTGCCTTCTGTCAGGGGTACACGGAGGGGTCTTCGGCGGGGTGGAACTCCACGATCACCATCCTGGCTGAGGAACTCCTCGATCTGGAGTCACGTCTCGCTCAGCCCGATGAGGCCCGGCCCTGGGGCTGGTGTACAGAGAGAAGAGGGGCGCACTGCGGGGCCTGCAACTGGCCGGGTCCCGCGGCGCGTACGTGAGGTCGCGGATCCGTCGCCTAACGGACATGGACCGCGGCTCCCGCTTCTTCTACTCACTGGAAAGAGGACGCGGGGCCCGTCGGCAGGTTTCTACGCTGCTGGCCGACGACCGGCCCCTCGTCTCGGATCCGGAGGGGGTCAGGACCCTGATCAGGGATTTTTACTCCGACCTCTTCTCTCCGGGTCCGTCCAGCGAGGACGCTTGCAGAGTTCTGGGGGAGGACCTGCCGCAGGTGGGCCCGGAGGGCGCCGGGAAGCTCGATAATGCCATCAACCTCCAAGAGCTGACCGGCGCCCTGGACAGCCTCTCACGGGGCAAATCCCCAGGGCTGGACGGGCTGACCGTGGAGTTCTTCAGGGCGTGCTGGGACGTCCTGGGGAGTGACTACGCGGGGGTCCTGGGGGAATGTACCGCGACCGGGGAGATGCCCCTTTTGTGGCGCAGGGCCATCGTTGCCCTGCTGCCCAAGAAGGGGGATCTCCGCCGACTTAAGAACTGGCGACCGGTCTCCCTCCTCAGCACGGACTATAAAATCTTTGCCAAGGTGCTGTGTTTACGCCTTGGCCCCGAGCTGGACCACATGATCCACCCTGACCAGTCCTACACAGTCCCGGACCGCACAATCTACACAATATCCACCTGGCCCGGGACATTATTCACTTTACCCAGAGGACTGGTATGTCGAGCGCCTCCCTGTCTCTTGACCAGGAGAAGGCGTTCGACAGGGTGGGGCACGGGGATTTGCTCGGGACTCTGCGAGCTTTCGGGTTCGGGTGGTATTTTGCCGCCCGGATCCGGTTACTGTCCGCCGCCTCGGAGAGTCTGATTAAGGTTAACGGGTCCCTGACGGCGCCCCTTCGCTTTGGGAGAGGAGTGCGTCAGGGCTGCCCCCTGTCCTGTCAACATTATTCCCTCTGCCTGGGGCCTTTCCTGTGCCTCCTGCGGAGGGGGTTCACGGGGCTGGTTCTGCGCGAGCCGGACGGGGGGGTGGTCCTCTCGGCGGACGCTGATGCCGTGTTCCTCATGGTCACTGACCCCGGGGACCCCCGGAGGATGCGAGAGAGCCAAGCTGTCTACTCCGCCGCGTCCTCCGCACGGATCAACTGGGCCCAATGTTCCGGACTCCTGGTCGGTCCGTGGCAGGTGGACCCCCTCCCGGAGGAGCTCGGGCCCTTCAGCTGGAGTCGGACCAACAGCCTCGACCTGGGAGTCCATCTTTGCCCGGCAGAGGGAGCCTGGCCGGCGAACGGGCAGGAGCTGGAGACCAAGGTCACCGCTGGCCTGGGACGCTGGACAGGACGGCTCCGAGTGCTGTCCCACAGGGGCCGAGTTCTCGTCATAAACCAGCTGATCGCCTCCATGCTGTGGTCCCGGCTGGTCACTGACCCCTCCCCCTGGCTTTGTCCCACCATCCAGAGAGCCCGGCTTCGGTTCCTCTGGGACAATCGACTGCACGGGGTCGCTGCGGAGGTCTGGAGTCTCCCGATGGCGGAGGGCGGTCAGGCGCTGGTGTGCCTCCGCACCCAGACTGCCACTTTCCACCCTCAGACTCTGCAGCGTTACCTGGACGCTGAGCCTCCTCCACGGTGGGGCCCTGGCGACGGATTTCTCCCCCCAGGGGCTCGGCCTGAACTACGACGTGCGGCTCCTGTCTGTGGACCAGCAGGGTCTTCGGAACTCTCTGTTGGCGCTGCCCGTCTTGTACCAGGACCTCCTCAAAGTCTGGAACACGGTCTCCAGGCGCCGCCGCTCTCCCCCGTCAGGAGTGGCGGCTGTCGTAAGGGAGCCGCTGCTCAGGAATCCGCACCTCCGCCAATCTCCATTCGGGTGGCTGGCGGAGCGGAGGGCGGTGGGTGCCGTGAGCAGGGCTGGGTGGCGGAGGGCCGGGCTGTGGGTGCCGTGGGAAGGGCTGGGTGGCGGAGGGCCGGGCTGTGGGTGCCGTGGGAAGGGCTGGGTGGGGAGGGCTGTGGGTGCCGTGGGAAGGGCTGGGTGGCGGAGGGCTGTGGGTACCGTGGGCAGGGCTGGGTGGGGAGGGCTGTGGGTGCCGGGGGAAGGGCTGGGTGGCGGAGGGCTGTGGGTGCCGTGGGAAGGGCTGGGTGGGGGAGGCCTGTGGGTGCCGTGGGCAGGGCTGGGTGGCGGAGGACTGTGGGTGCCGTGGGAAGGGCTGGGTGGCTGAGGGCTTTGGGTGCCGTGGGAAGGGCTGGGTGGCGGAGGGCCGGGCTGTGGGTGCCGTGGGAAGGGCTGGGTGGCGGAGGGCTGTGGGTGCCGTGGGCATGGCTGGGTGGCGGAGTGCCGGGCTGTGGGTGCCGTGGGAAGGGCTGGGAGGCGGAGGGCTCTGGGTGCCGTGGGAAGGGCTGGGTGGCGGAGGGCCGGGCTGTGGGTGCCGTGGGAAGGGTTGGGTGGCGGAGGGCTCTGGGTGCCGTGGGAAGGGCTGGGTGGCGGAGGGCTGTGGGTGCCGGGGGAAGGGCTGGGTGGCGGAGGGCCGGGCTGTGGGTGCCGTGGGAATGGCTGGGTGGCGGAGGGCTGTGGGTGCCGTGGGCAGGGCTGGGTGGCGGAGGGTTGTGGGTGCCGTGGGAAGGGCTGGGTGGCGGAGGGCTGTGGGTGCCGTGGGAAGGGCTGGGTGGCGGAGGGCCGGGCTGTGGGTGCCGTGGGAAGGGCTGGGTGGCGGAGGGCTGTGGGTGCCGTGGGAAGGGCTGGGTGGCCGGGCCGGACAGAGACAGAGGCACAGATACAGACAGAGTCAGACACAGACACAGACAGGGACACAGGCACAGACAGAGACACAGGCACAGATACAGACAGAGTCAGACACAGGCACAGACAGGCACACAGACACAGACAGAGACACAGGCACAGATACAGACATAGTCAGACACAGACACAGACACAGACAGAGACACAGGCACAGATACAGACAGAGTCAGACACAGGCACAGACAGAGAGAGAGAAACAGACAGAAACAGCGACAGTGACAGCGACAGAGATAGCGGCACAGACAGATACAGCAGAGACACAGGCAGAGATTTACCATTCTGCATTACCAGGAGAGACTGTCGGTGGGTGGGTGTGACTCCCCCATGGCCGATCAGCTGGATCAGTGTGACTCCCCCATGGCCGATCACCTGTGTGTGTGACTCCCCCATTGCCGATCAGCTGGATGTGTGCCTCCCCCATTGCCGATCAGCTGGGTGTGTGCCTCCCCCATGGCCGATCAGCTGGATCAGTGTGACTCACCCATGGCCGATCACCTGTGTGTGTGACTCCCCATTGCCGATCAGCTGGGAGTATGCTTCCCCTCACGGCTGATCAGCTGGGTGTGTGCTTCACCCCATTGCCGATCAGCTGGGTGTGTGTGACTCCCCATTGCCGATCAGCTGGGTGTATGTGACTCCCCCATGGCCGATCAGCTGGGAGTGTGCTTCCCCCCACGGCTGATCAGCTGGGTGTATGCTTCCACCCATTGCCGATCAGCTGGGTGTGTGTGACTCCCCATTGCGATCAGCTGGGTGTGTGCCTCCCCATTGGCGATCAGCTGGATGTGTGCCTCCCCATTGCCGATCAGCTGGGTGTGTGCCTCCCCCATTGCCGATCAGCTGGATGTGTGCCTCCCCCATTGCCGATCAGCTGGGTGTGTCCTTCCCCCCATTGCCGATCAGCTGGGTGTGTGTGACTCCCCAATGCAGATCAGCTGGGTGTGTGCCTCCCCCATTGCCGATCAGCTGGGTATGTGCCTCTCCCAATGCCGATCAGCTGGGTATGTGTGACTCCGCCAATGCCGATCAGCTGGGTCAGTGTGACTCCCCCATTGCCGATCAGCTGGATATGTGCCTCCACCATGGCCGATCAGCTGGATGTGTGTGACTCTCTCGATGCCGATCAGCTGGGTGTGTGTGCCTCCCCCATTGCCGATCAGCTGGGTATGTGCCTCCACCATGGCCGATCAGCTGGGTGTGTGTGACTCCCCCAATGCCGATCAGCTGGGTGTGTGTGACTCCCCCAATGCCGATCAGCTGGGTGTGTGTGACACCCCCAATGCCGATCAGCTGGATGTGTGTGACTCCCCCAATGCCGATCTGCTGGGTGTGTGATTCCCCCCCATTGTCGATCAGCTGGGTGTGTGTGATTCCCCCAATGCCGATCAGCTGGGTATGTGTGACTCCCCCATTGCCGATCAGCTGGGTATGTGCCTCCACCATGGCCGATCAGATGGGTGTGTGTGACTCCCCCAATGCCGATCAGCTGGGTGTGTGTGACTCCCCCAATGCCGATCAGCTGGGTGTGTGTGACTCCCCCAATGCCGATCAGCTGTGTGTGTGTGACTCTCCCAATGCCGATCAGCTGGGTGTGTGTGACTCCTCCAATACCGATCAGCTGGATGTGTGTGACTCCCCTAATGCCGATTAGCTGGGTGTGTGTGACTCCCCCAATGCCGATCAGCTGGATGGGTGTGACTCCCCCAATGCCGATCAGCTGGGTGTGGGATTCCCCCCCATTGGCGATCAGCTGGGTGTGTGTGACTCCCCGAATGCCGATCAGCTGGGTATGTGTGACTCCCCCATTGCCGATCAGCTGGGTATGTGCCTCCACCATAGCCGATCAGCTGGGTGTGTGACTCCCCCAATGCCGATCAGCTGTGTGTGTGTGTGACTCCCCCAATGCCGATCAGCTGGGTGTGTGTGACTCCCCCGATGCCGATCAGCTGGATGTGTGTGACTCCCCCAATGCCGATCAGCTGGGTGTGTGTGACTCCCCCAATGCCGATCAGCTGGGTGTGTGTGACTCCCCCAATGCCGATCAGCTGGATGTGTGCCTCTCCCCAGTGCAGATCAGCTGGGTGTGTGTGCCTCTCTCGATGCCGATCAGCTGGGTGTGTGATTCCCCCATTGCCGATCAGCTGTGTGTGTGTGACTCCCCCAATGCCGATCAGCTGGGTTTGTGCCTGCACCGTTGCCGATCAGCTGTGTGTGTGTGACTCCCCCAATGCCGATCAGCTGGGTGTGTGTGACTTCCCCAATGTCGATCAGCTGGGTGTGTGTGACTCCCCCAATGCCGATCAGCTGGGTGTGTGACTCTCTCGATGCCGATCAGCTGGGTGTGTGTGACTCCCCCAATGCCGATCAGCTGGATGGGTGCCTCCCCCATTGCCGATCAGCTGGGTATGTGTGACTCCCCCAATGCCGATCAGCTGGGTGTGTGTGACTCTCTCCATGCCGATCAGCTGGGTGTGTGATTCCCCCATTGCCGATCAGCTGGGTGTGTGATTCCCCAATGCCGATCAGCTGGGTGTGTGTGACTCTCTCCATGCCGATCAGCTGGGTGTGTGATTCCCCCATTGCCGATCAGCTGGGTGTGTGATTCCCCAATGCCGATCAGCTGGGTATGTGTGACTCTCTCTATGCCGATCAGCTGGGTGTGTGTGACTCCCCCAATGCCGATCAGCTGGGTGGATGCCTCACACTTAAACACAGACTGTGCAGCAGAATGTGCCCCAGACAGAGACAGAGACACAGACAGGCACAGAGACACAGACAGAGACAGAGAGTGAGACACAGACACCGACTGACTCAGACAGAGACAGAGACGGAGACACTGACAGACACAGAGACACTGACAGAGGTACAGAGAGACACAGACAGAGACAGGGACACAGACAGAGACACAGACAGAGACACCGACAGAGACACAGACAGAGACAGAGTCTGAGACAGAGACTGAGACACAGACAGACACAGAGACTCAGAGATAGACACAGACAGACACAGACACACAGGCAGAGATACAGACAGAGACTGGGACACAGACAGAGACAGGGATACAGACAGAGATACAGACACAGATTGAGGCAGAGAGAGGGAAACAGACAGAGACAGAGACACAGACACAGACAGAGACAGGGACAGAGACATAGACAGAGACACAGACAGAGACACAGACAGAGACAGGTACACAGACAGAGACAGAGACACAGACAGAGACAGGGACAGAGACACAGACACAGACAGAGACAGGGACACAGACAGAGACAGAGACAGGGACAGAGACAGAGACAGAGACACAGACAGAGACACAGACGGAGACAGGGACACAGACAGAGACAGGGACACAGACAGAGACACAGACAGAGACAGGGACAGAGACAGCGACAGAGGCAGAGACACAGACAGAGACACAGACACAGACAGAGACAGGGACACAGACAGAGACAGGGACACAGAGAGGGACATAGACAGAGACACAGACAGAGACACAGACAGAGACACAGACACAGACAGAGACATAGGCAGAGACACAGACAGAGACAGAGACACAGACAGAGGCAGGAACAGAGACAGAGACACAGACAGAGACACAGACAGAGACAGAGACAGAGACACAGACAGAGACACAGGCAGAGACAGGGACAGAGACAGAGGCAGAGACACAGACAGAGACACAGACAGAGACAGGGACAGAGACAGAGACAAAGACACAGACAGAGATGCAGACAGAGACAGGGACAGAGACAGAGACGGAGACAGAGACACAGACAGAGACAGGGACAAAGACAGAGACAGAGACACAGACAGAGACAGAGACACAGACAGAGACACAGACAGAGACAGGGACAGAGACACAGACAGGGACACAGACAGAGACAGGGACAGAGACAGAGATAGGAACACAGCCAGAGACAGAGACACAGACAGAGACACAGACAGAGACAGGGACAGGGACAGAGACACAGACAGAGACTGGGACAGAGACACAGACAGAGACACAAACAGAGACTGAGACACAGACAGAGACAAGACAGAGAAACAGACAGAGACAGGGACAGGGACAGAGACAGAGACACAGACAGAGACAGAGACACAGACAGAGACACAGACAGAGACACAGACAGAGACAGGGACAGAGACAGAGACACAGACAGAGACAGAGACACAGGCAGAGACAGGGACAGAGACAGAGACAGAGACACAGGCAGAGACAGAGACACAGACAGAGACACAAACAGTGACAGGGACAGAGACACAGACAGAGACACAGACAGAGACAGAGACAGTGCCACAGACAGAGACAAAGACACAGACAGAGACACAGACAGAGACAGGGACAGGGACAGAGACAGAGACACAGACAGAGACACAGACAGAGACAGGGACAGAGATAGAGACAGGGACACAGACAGAGACAGAGACGCAGACAGAGACACAGACAGAGACAGGGACAGAGACAGAGGCAGAGACACAGACAGAGATAGGGGCAGAGACAGAGACAGAGACAGAGACAGAGACAGAGACACAGACAGAGACACAGACAGAGACAGGGACAGAGACTGAGACAGAGACTCAGAGAGAGACAGGGACACAGACAGAGACAGAGACACAGACAGAGACACAGACAGAGACAGAGGCACAGAGAGAGACACAAGCAGAGACAGGGACAGAGACAGAGGCAGAGACACAGACAGAGACGCAGACAGAGACAGGGACAGAGACAGAGACACAGACAGAGACAGAGACACAGACAGAGATGCAGACAGAGACAGGGACAGAGACAGAGACACATACAGAGACACAGACAGAGACAGGGACACAGACAGAGACAGGGACACAGACAGAGACACAGACAGAGACAGGGACAGAGACAGAGACAGAGACACAGACAGAGACATAGACAGAGAGAGGGACAGAGACACAGACAGGGACACAGAGAGAGACAGGGACAGAGACAGAGATAGGGACACAGACAGAGACAGAGACACAGGCAGAGACACAGACAGAGACAGGGACAGAGACAGAGACTGAGACACAGACAGAGACAGGGACAGAGACACAGACAGAGACACAAACAGAGACAGAGACACAGACAGAGACACAGACAGAGAAACAGACAGAGACAGGGACAGAGACAGAGACAGAGACACAGACAGAGACACAGACAGAGACAGGGACAGAGACAGAGACAGAGACACAGACAGAGACAGAGACACAGACAGAGACACAGACAGTGACAGGGACAGAGACAGAGATAGAGACACAGACAGAGACACAGACAGAGACAGAGACAGTGACACAGACAGATACAAAGGCATAGACAGAGACAGAGACAGAGACAGGGACAGGGACAGGGACAGAGACAGAGACAGAGACACTGACAGAGACACAGACAGAGACTGGGACAGAGACAGATACAGGGACACAGAGAGAGACAGAGACACAGACATAGACACAGACAGAGACAGGGACAGAGACGGAGACACAGACAGAGACAGGGACAGAGACAGAGACAGAGACACAGACAGAGACAGGGACAGAGACACAGGCAGAGACACAAACAGAGACACAGACAGAGACACAGACAGAGAAACAGACAGAGACAGGGACAGAGACAGAGACAGAGACACAGACAGAGACACAGACAGAGACAGGGACAGAGACAGAGACACAGACACAGACAGAGACAGAGACACAGACAGAGACACAGACAGTGACAGGGACAGAGACAGAGACAGAGACACAGACAGAGACACAGACAGAGACAGAGACAGTGACACAGACAGAGACAAAGACACAGACAGCGACAGAGAAAGAGACAGGGACAGGGACAGAGACAGAGACACAGACAGAGACACAGACAGAGACAGGGACAGAGACAGAGACAGGGACACAGACAGAGACAGAGACACAGACAGAGACACAGACAGAGACAGGGACAGAGACAGAGACACAGACTGAGACAGGGGCAGAGGCAGAGACAGAGACACAGACAGAGACAGAGACAGAGACACAGACAGAGACACAGACCGAGACAGGGACAGAGACTGAGACACAGACAGAGATAGAGACAGGGACATAGACAGAGACAGAAACACAGACAGAGAAACAGACAGAGGCAGTGACACAGACAGAGACAGGGACACAGACAGAGACAGAGACACAGACAGAGACAGGGACAGAGACAGAGACACAGACAGAGACACAGGCAGAGACAGGTACACAGACAGAGACAGCGACACAGACACAGAGAGAGACAGATTCAGGGGCAGAGACAGAGACAGAGACAGAGACAGGGGCACAGAGAGAGACACAGACAGAGACAGGGACAGAGACAGGGATACAGACAGAGACACAGACAGAGACACAGACAGAGACACAGACAGAGACACAGACAGAGACAGGGACAGAGACAGAGACAGGGACACAAACAGGGACACAGACAGAGACTGAGACACAGACAGAGACACAGACAGAGACAAGGACAGAGACAGAGACAGGGACAGAGACAGAGACAGGGACACAGACAGAGACACAGGCAGAGACAGAGACACAGACAGAGACAGAGACACAGACAGAGACAGGGACAGAGACACAGACAGAGACACAGACCGAGACACAGACAGTGAAACGGACAGTGACAGAGACAGGGACACAGGCAGGGACACAGACAGAGACAGAGACACAGACAGAGACACAGACAGAGACAGGGACAAAGACAGAGACAGGGACAGAGACAGAGACAGGGACACAGACAGAGACACAGACAGAGACAGAGCCACATACAGAGAGAGAGACACAGACAGAGACAGGGACAGAGACAGAGACACCGACACAGACACAGACAGAGACAGAGACATAGACAGAGACAGAGACACAGACAGAGACAGGGACAGAGACAGAGACAGAGACACAGATAGAAACACAGACAGAGACAGGTACACAGACAGGGACACAGACAGAGACAGGGACAGAGACAGAGACAGGGACACAGACAGAGACACAGGCAGGGACACAGACTGAGACAGGGACAGAGACAGAGACAGGGACAGAGACAGAGACAGGGACACAGACAGAGACACAGACAGAGACAGGGATTTAGACAGAGACACATACACAGACAGAGACAGGGACAGAGACACAGACAGAGACAGGGACACAGACAGAGACAGAGACAGGGAAAGAGACAGAGACAGAGACACAGACAGAGACTGAGGCAGAGACAGGGACACAGACAGAGACAGGGTCACAGACAGAGACACAGACAGAGACACAGACAGGGACACAGACCGAGACAGAGACAGAGACATAGAAAGAGACAGGGACAGAGACAGAGACACAGACAGGGACACATACAGAGACAGAGAAACAGACAGAGACACAGACAGAGACAGGGACACAGACAGAGACAGGGACACAGGCAGAGACACAGACAGAGACAGGGACACAGACAGGGACACAGACAGAGACAGGGACAGAGACAGAGACACAGAGAGAGACAGAGACACACACACAGACAGTGACAGGCAGAGACAGGGACACAGACAGACACAGAGACAGAGACACAGACAGAGACACAGACAGAGACTGAGACACAGACAGAGACTGAGACACAGACAGACACAGAGACTCAGAGATAGACACAGACAGACACAGACACACAGGCAGAGATACAGACAGAGACTGGGACACAGACAGAGACAGGGATACAGACAGAGATACAGACACAGATTGAGGCAGAGACAGGGACACAGACAGAGACAGAGACACAGACAGAGACAGGGACAGAGACAGAGACAGAGACACAGACAGAGACACAGACAGAGACAGTTACACAGACAGAGACAGAGACAGGGACAGAGACAGAGACAGAGACAGAGACAGGGACAGGGACAGAGACAGAGACACAGACACAGACAGAGATACAGACGGAGACAGGGACACAGTCAGAGACAGGGACACAGACAGAGACACAGACAGAGACAGGGACAGAGACAGCGACAGAGGCAGAGACACAGACAGAAACACAGACACAGACAGAGACAGGGACACAGACAGAGACAGGGACACAGACAGAGACACAGACAGAGACACAGACACAGACAGAGACATAGGCAGAGACACAGACAGAGACAAAGACAGAGACACAGACACAGACAGAGACATAGGCAGAGACACAGACAGAGACAGGGACACAGACAGAGACAGGGACACAGACAGAGACACAGACAGAGACACAGACACAGACAGAGACATAGGCAGAGACACAGACAGAGACACAGACAGAGACACAGACACAGACAGAGACATAGGCAGAGACAGAGACAGAGACACAGACAGAGACAGGGACACAGACAGAGACAGGGACACAGACAGAGACACAGACAGAGACACAGACACAGACAGAGACACAGACAGAAACACAGACACAGACACAGACAGAGACATAGGCAGAGACACAGACAGAGACAGAGACACAGACAGAGGCAGGAACAGAGACAGAGACACAGACAGAGACACAGACAGAGACAGAGACAGAGACACAGACAGAGACACAGGCAGAGACAGGGACAGAGACAGAGGCAGAGACACTGACAGAGACACAGACAGAGACTGGGACAGAGACAGAGACAGAGACAGAGACACAGAGAGAGATGCAGACAGAGACAGGGACAGAGACAGAGATGGAGACAGAGACACAGATAGAGACTGGGACACAGACAGAGACAGAGACAAATAACAGAGACAGAGACACAGACAGAGGCACAGACAGAGACAGGGACAGAGACACAGACAGGGACACAGACAGAGACAGGGACAGAGACAGAGATAGGGACACAGACAGAGACAGAGTCACAGACAGAGACAGGGAAAGAGACACAGACAGAGACTGGGACAGAGACACAGACAGAGACACAAACAGAGACAGAGACACAGACAGAGACACAGACAGAGAAACAGACAGAGACAGGGACAGGGACAGAGACAGAGACACAGACAGAGACAGAGACACAGACAGAGACACAGACAGAGACAGGGACAGAGACAGAGACACAGACAGAGACACAGACAGAGACACAGACAGAGACAGGGACAGAGACAGAGACAGAGACACAGGCAGAGACAGAGACACAGACAGACACAGAGACTCAGAGATAGACACAGACAGACACAGACACACAGGCAGAGATACAGACAGAGACTGGGACACAGACAGATACAGGGATACAGACACAGATTGAGGCAGAGACAGGGACACAGACAGAGACAGAGACACAGACAGAGACAGGGACAGAGACATAGACAGAGACACAGACAGAAACACAGACAGAGACAGTTACACAGACAGAGACAGAGACAGGGACAGAGACAGAGACAGAGACAGAGACAGGGACAGGGACAGAGACAGAGACAGAGACACAGACAGAGATACAGACGGAGACAGGGACACAGTCAGAGACAGGGACACAGACAGAGACACAGACAGAGACAGGGACAGAGACAGCGACAGAGACAGAGACACAGACAGAAACACAGACACAGACAGAGACAGGGACACAGACAGAGACAGGGACACAGACAGAGACACAGACAGAGACACAGACACAGACAGAGACATAGGCAGAGACACAGACAGAGACAAAGACAGAGACACAGACACAGACAGAGACATAGGCAGAGACACAGACAGAGACAGGGACACAGACAGAGACAGGGACACAGACAGAGACACAGACAGAGACACAGACAGAGACAGAGACATAGGCAGAGACACAGACAGAGACACAGACAGAGACACAGACACAGACAGAGACATAGGCAGAGACAGAGACAGAGACACAGACAGAGACAGGGACACAGACAGAGACAGGGACACAGACAGAGACACAGACAGAGACACAGACACAGACAGAGACACAGACAGAGACACAGACACAGACAGAGACATAGGCAGAGACGCAGACAGAGACAGAGACACAGACAGAGGCAGGAACAGAGACAGAGACACAGACAGAGACACAGGCAGAGACAGAGACACAGACAGAGACAGAGGCAGAGACAGGGACAGAGACAGAGGCAGAGACACTGACAGAGACACAGACAGAGACTGGGACAGAGACAGCGACAGAGACAGAGACACAGACAGAGATGCAGACAGAGACAGGGACAGAGACAGAGACGGAGACAGAGACACAGACAGAGACAGGGACACAAACAGAGACAGAGACAAATAACAGAGACAGGGACAGAGACACAGACAGGGACACAGACAGAGACAGGGACAGAGACAGAGATAGGGACACAGACAGAGACAGAGACACAGACAGAGACAGGGAAAGAGACACAGACAGAGACTGGGACAGAGACACAGACAGAGACACAAACAGAGACAGAGACACAGACAGAGACACAGACAGAGAAACAGACAGAGACAGGGACAGGGACAGAGACACAGACACAGACAGAGACAGAGACACAGACAGAGACACAGACAGAGACAGGGACAGAGACAGAGACAAAGACAGAGACACAGACAGAGACACAGACAGAGACAGGGACAGAGACAGAGACAGAGACACAGGCAGAGACAAAGACACAGACAGAGACGCAGACAGTGACAGGGACAGAGACAGAGACACAGACAGAGACACAGACAGATACAGAGACAGTGACACAGACAGAGACAAAGACACAGACAGAGACACAGACAGAGACAGGGACAGGGACAGAGACACAGACACAGACAGAGACACAGACAGAGACAGGGACAGAGATAGAGACAGGGACACAGACAGTGACAGAGACACAGACAGAGACACAGACAGAGACAAGGACAGAGACAGAGACACAGACAGAGATAGGGGCAGAGACAGAGACACAGACAGAGACAGAGACAGAGACACAGACAGAGACACAGACAGAGACAGAGACAGAGACTGAGACACAGACAGAGACAGGGACAGGGACATAGACCGAGACAGGGACACAGACAGAGACAGAGACACAGACAGAGACGCAGACAGAGACAGGGACAGAGACAGAGACAGAGACACAGACAGAGACAGAGACACAGACAGAGATGCAGACAGAGACAGGGACAGAGACAGAGACACAGACAGAGACACAGACAGAGACAGGGACACAGACAGAGACACGGGCACTGACAGAGACAGAGACACAGACAGAGACACAGACAGAGAAAGGGACAGAGACAGAGACAGAGACACAGACAGATACACAGACAGAGAGAGGGACAGAGACACAGACAGGGACACAGACAGAGACAGGGGCAGAGACCGAGATAGGGACACAGACAGAGACAGAGACACAGACAGAGACACAGGCAGAGACAGGGACAGAGACTGAGACACAGACAGAGACAGGGACAGGGACATAGACAGAGACAGGGGCACAGACAGAGACAGAGACACAGACAGAGACACAGACAGAGATAGAGACACAGAGAGAGACACAGGCAGAGACAGGGACAAAGACAGAGGCAGAGACACAGACAGAGACGCAGACAGAAACAGGGATAGAGATAGAGACAGAGACACAGACAGAGATGCAGACAGCGACAGGGACAGAGACAGAGACACAGACACAGACAGAGACACAGACAGAGACAGGGACACAGACAGAGACAGGGACACTGACAGAGACAGAGACAGACAGAGACACAGACAGAGACAGGGACAGCGACAGAGACACAGACAGAGACACAGACAGAGAGAGGGACAGAGACACAGACAGGGACAAAGACAGAGACAGGGACAGAGAAAAAGATAGGGACACAGACAGAGACAGAGACACAGACAGAGACACAGACAGAGACAGGGACAGAGACAGAGACAGAGACACAGACAGAGACAGGGACAGAGACACAGACAGAGACACAAACAGAGTCAGAGACACAGACAGAGACACAGACAGAGAAACAGACAGACACACAGACAGAGACAGGGACACAGACAGAGACAGGGACACAGGCAGAGACACAGACAGAGACAGCGACACAGACAGGGACACAGACAGAGACAGGGACAGAGACAGAGACACAGAGAGAGACAGAGACACACACACAGACAGTGACAGGCAGAGACAGGGACACAGACAGACACAGAGACAGATACACTGACAGAGACACAGACAGAGACTGAGACACAGACAGAGACTGAGACACAGACAGACACAGAGACTCAGAGATAGACACAGACAGACACAGACACACAGGCAGAGATACAGACAGAGACTGGGACACAGACAGAGACAGGGATACAGACAGAGATACAGACACAGATTGAGGCAGAGACAGGGACACAGACAGAGACATTGACACAGACAGAGACAGGGACAGAGACATAGACAGAGACACAGACAGAGACACAGACAGAGACAGTTACACAGACAGAGACAGAGACAGGGACAGAGACAGAGACAGAGACAGAGACAGGGACAGGGACAGAGACAGAGACACAGACACAGACAGATATACAGACGGAGACAGGGACACAGTCAGAGACAGGGACACAGACAGAGACACAGACAGAGACAGGGACAGAGACAGCGACAGAGGCAGAGACACAGACAGAAACACAGACACAGACAGAGACAGGGACACAGACAGAGACAGGGACACAGACAGAGACACAGACAGAGACACAGACACAGACAGAGACATAGGCAGAGACACAGACAGAGACAAAGACAGAGACACAGACACAGACAGAGACATAGGCAGAGACACAGACAGAGACAGGGACACAGACAGAGACAGGGACACAGACAGAGACACAGACAGAGACACAGACACAGACAGAGACATAGGCAGAGACACAGACAGAGACACAGACAGAGACACAGACACAGACAGAGACATAGGCAGAGACAGAGACAGAGACACAGACAGAGACAGGGACACAGACAGAGACAGGGACACAGACAGAGACACAGACAGAGACACAGACAGAGACACAGACACAGACACAGACACAGACACAGACAGAGACATAGGCAGAGACACAGACAGAGACAGAGACACAGACAGAGGCAGGAACAGAGACAGAGACACAGACAGAGACACAGACAGAGACAGAGACACAGACAGAGACACAGGCAGAGACACAGGCAGAGACAGGACAGAGACAGAGGCAGAGACACTGACAGAGACACAGACAGAGACTGGGACAGAGACAGAGACACAGACAGAGACACAGACAGAGATGCAGACAGAGACAGGGACAGAGAAAGAGACGGAGACAGAGACACAGATAGAGACAGGGACACAGACAGAGACAGAGACAAATAACAGAGACAGAGACACAGACAGAGGCACAGACAGAGACAGGGACAGAGACACAGACAGGGACACAGACAGAGACAGGGACAGAGACAGAGATAGGGACACAGACAGAGACAGAGTCACAGACAGAGACAGGGAAAGAGACACAGACAGAGACTGGGACAGAGACACAGTCAGAGACACAAACAGAGACAGAGACACAGACAGAGACACAGACAGAGAAACAGACAGAGACAGGGACAGGGACAGAGACAGAGACACAGACAGAGACAGAGACACAGACAGAGACACAGACAGAGACAGGGACAGGGACAGAGACACAGACAGAGACACAGACAGAGACACAGACAGAGACAGGGACAGAGACAGAGACAGAGACACAGGCAGAGACAGAGACACAGACAGACACAGAGACTCAGAGATAGACACAGACAGACACAGACACACAGGCAGAGATACAGACAGAGACTGGGACACAGACAGATACAGTGATACAGACACAGATTGAGGCAGAGACAGGGACACAGACAGAGACAGAGACACAGACAGAGACAGGGACAGAGACATAGACAGAGACACAGACAGAGACACAGACAGAGACAGTTACACAGACAGAGACAGAGACAGGGACAGAGACAGAGACAGAGACAGAGACAGGGACAGGGACAGAGACAGAGACAGAGACACAGACAGAGATACAGACGGAGACAGGGACACAGTCAGAGACAGGGACACAGACAGAGACACAGACAGAGACAGGGACAGAGACAGCGACAGAGACAGAGACACAGACAGAAACACAGACACAGACAGAGACAGGGACACAGACAGAGACAGGGACACAGACAGAGACACAGACAGAGACACAGACACAGACAGAGACATAGGCAGAGACACAGACAGAGACAAAGACAGAGACACAGACACAGACAGAGACATAGGCAGAGACAGAGACAGGGACACAGACAGAGACAGGGACACAGACAGAGACACAGACAGAGACACAGACACAGACAGAGACATAGGCAGAGACACAGACAGAGACACTGACAGAGACACAGACACAGACAGAGACATAGGCAGAGACAGAGTCAGAGACACAGACAGAGACAGGGACACAGACAGAGACAGGGACACAGACAGAGACACAGACAGAGACACAGACACAGACAGAGACACAGACAGAGACACAGACAGAGACATAGGCAGAGACGCAGACAGAGACACAGACACAGACAGAGGCAGGAACAGAGACAGAGACACAGACAGAGACACAGACAGAGACAGAGACAGAGACACAGACAGAGACACAGGCAGAGACAGGGACAGAGACAGAGGCTGAGACACTGACAGAGACACAGACAGAGACTGGGACAGAGACAGAGACAGAGACAGAGACACAGACAGAGATGCAGACAGAGACAGGGACAGAGACAGAGACGGATACAGAGACACAGACAGAGACAGGGACACAAACAGAGACAGAGACAAATAACAGAGACAGAGACACAGACAGAGGCACAGACAGAGACAGGGACAGAGACACAGACAGGGACACAGACAGAGACAGGGACAGAGACAGAGATAGGGACACAGACAGAGACAGAGACACAGACAGAGACAGGGAAAGAGACACAGACAGAGACTGGGACAGAGACACAGACAGAGACACAAACAGAGACAGAGACACAGACAGAGACACAGACAGAGAAACAGACAGAGACAGGGACAGGGACAGAGACAGAGACACAGACAGAGACAGAGACACAGACAGAGACACAGACAGAGACAGGGACAGAGACAGAGACAAAGACAGAGACACAGACAGAGACACAGACAGAGACAGGGACAGAGACAGAGACAGAGACACAGGCAGAGACAGAGACACAGACAGAGACGCAGACAGTGACAGGGACAGAGACAGAGACACAGACAGAGACACAGACAGATACAGAGACAGTGACACAGACAGAGACAAAGACACAGACAGAGACACAGACAGAGACAGGGACAGGGACAGAGACACAGACACAGACAGAGACACAGACAGAGACAGGGACAGAGATAGAGACAGGGACACAGACAGTGACAGAGACACAGACAGAGACACAGACAGAGACAAGGACAGAGACAGAGACACAGACAGATATAGGGGCAGAGACAGAGACACAGACACAGACAGAGACAGAGACAGAGACACAGACAGAGACACAGACAGAGACAGAGACAGAGACTGAGACACAGACAGAGACAGGGACAGGGACATAGACCGAGACAGGGACACAGACAGAGACAGAGACACAGACAGAGACGCAGACAGAGACAGGGACAGAGACAGAGACAGAGACACAGACACAGACAGAGACAGAGACACAGACAGAGATGCAGACAGAGACAGGGACAGAGACAGAGACACAGACAGAGACACAGACAGAGACAGGGACACAGACAGAGACAGGGGCACTGACAGAGACAGAGACACAGACAGAGACACAGACAGAGAGAGGGACAGAGACACAGACAGGGACACAGACAGAGACAGGGGCAGAGACCGAGATAGGGACACAGACAGAGACAGAGACACAGACAGAGACACAGGCAGAGACAGGGACAGAGACTGAGACACAGACAGAGACAGGGACAGGGACATAGACAGAGACAGGGGCACAGACAGAGACAGAGACACAGACAGAGACACAGACAGAGATAGAGACACAGAGAGAGACACAGGCAGAGACAGGGACAAAGACAGAGGCAGAGACACAGACAGAGATGCAGACAGAGACAGGGACAGAGACAGAGACAGTGCTGGCTGTGTGGGGGGAGCACTGACAGTGCTGGCTGTGTGGGGGGAGCACTGACAGTGCTGGCTGTGTGGTGGGAGCACTGACAGTGCTGGCTGCGTGGGGGAGCACTGACAGTGCTGGCTGTGTGGGGGGGCACTGACAGTGCTGGCTGTGTGGGGGGAGCACTGACAGTGCTGGCTGTGTAGGAGCAGCGCTGGCAGTGCTGGCTCTGTGGTGGGAGCATTGACAGTGCTGGCTGTGTGGGGGGAGCACTGGCATTGCTGGCTGCGTGGGGGAGCACTGACAGTGCTGGCTGTGTGGTGGGAGCACTGACGGTGCTGGCTGTGGGGGGAGCGCTGACAGTGCTGGCTGTGTGGGGGGGGGGGGGTCACTGACAGTGCTGGCTGCGTGGGGGAGCACTGACAGTGCTGGCTGTGTGGTGGGAGCACTGACAGGGCTGGCTCTGTAGGGAGCACTGGCAGTGTTGGCTCTGTGGTGGGAGCACTGACAGTGCTGGCTGTGTGGGGGAGCACTGACAGTGCTGGCTGCGTGGGGGAGCACTGGCAGTGCTGGCTGTGTGGGGGAGCAATGACAGTGTTGGCTGTGTAGGGGAGCACTGGCAGTGCTGGCTGTGTGGGGGAGCACTGACAGTGCTGGCTGTGTGGGGGAGCACTGACAGTGCTGGCTGTGTGGTGGGAGCACAGACAGTGCTGGCTGTGTGGTGGGAGCACTGGCAGTGCTGGCTGTGTGAGTTTAGCACTGATAGCGCTGGCTGTGTGCGGGAGCACTGACAGTGCTGGCTGTGTTGTGGGAGCACTGACAGTGCAGGCTGTGTGGTAGGAGCACTGACAGTGCAGGCTGTGTGGTAGGAGCACTGACAGTGCTGGCTGTGTGGTGGGAGCACTGACAGTGCTGGCTGTGTGGGGGAGCACTGACAGTGCTGGCTGTGTGGTGGGAGCACGACAGTGCTGGCCTTGTGGGGGAGCATTGACAGTGCTGACTGTGTGGGGGGAGCACTGACAGTGCTGGCTGTGTGGGGGGAGCACTGACAGTGCTGGCTGTGTGGGTGGACCACTGGCAGTGCTGGCTGTGTGGGGGAGCACTGGCAGTGCTGGCTGTGTGGGGGAGCACTGACAGTGCTGGCTGTGTGGTGGGAGCACTGACAGTGCCGGCCATCGGAGGGTGGAGCACAGACAATGCTGGCTGTGTGCGGGGAGCACTGACAGTGCTGGCTGTGCGGTGGGAGCACTGGCAGTGATGGCTGTTTGGGGGAGCGCTGACAGTGCTGGCTGTGTGGGGGAAGCACTGGCAGTGCTGGCTGTGTGGGGGAGCGCTGACAGTGCTGGCTGTGTGGGGGAGAACTGGCAGTGCTGGCTGTGGGATGGCTGAAAATTGCCAGAAATGCTTGCCGTGTACTGGCATAAAAAGGCTGCCGTGAACTGACTTAAAATGGCCACCGTGAACTGACATATAATGGCCACAGTGCTGGCTGTGTTGTGGGAGCACTGACAGTGCAGGCTGACATAAAATGGCCACCGTGAACTGACATATCATGGCCACCGTGAACTGACATAAAATGGCTGCCGTGAACTGACATAAAATGGCCAACGTGAACTGACATAAAATGGCCACCGTGAACTGACTTAAAATGGCCACCGTGAACTGACATAAAATGGACCCCTTCAACCGACATTAAATGACCACCGTGAACTGACATAAAATGGCTGCCGTGAACTGACATAAAATGGCCACCGTAAATGAACATAAAATGGCTGCCGTGAGCTTACATAATATAGCCACCATGACCTGACATAAAATGGCCTCCGTGAACTGACATACAATGGCCACCCTGAACTGACATAAAATGGCCATTGCGAGCTGAAATAAAATGGTTACCTTCAAACGACATAAAATGACCACCGTGAACTGACATAAAATGGCCACCGTGTACTGACATTAAATGGCCCCTTCGACTGAATAAAATGCCCCGCGTGAACTGACATAAAATGGCCACTGTGAACTGAGATAAAATGGCCACCATGAACTGACATAAAATGGCCCCCGTGAACTGACATAACATGGCCACCGTGAACTGACATAAAATGGCCCCCGTGAACCAACATGAACTGGCCACCGCAACTGAGATTACATGGCCATTGCAAACTGACATAAAATGGCCATTGCAAACTGACATAAAATGGCCATTGTGAACTCACATACAATGGCCACCGTGAACTGACACAAAATGGCCACCGTCAACTGACATAAAATGGCCATTGTGAACTGACAATGAATGGCCATTGTGAACTGACATAAAAGGGCCCCCGTGAACTGACATAAACTGTCCATTGTGAACTGACATAAAATGGCCATTGTGAACTGACATAAAATGGCCATTGTGAACTGACATAAAATGGACCCCGTGAACTGACATAAGATGGCCACTGTGAACTGACATAACATGGCCCCTGTGAACCAAACATGAACTGGCAACCGCAACTGAGATAAAATGGACATTGCAAACTGACATAAAATGGCCATTGTGAAATGACATACAATGGACACCGTGAACTGACACAAAATGGCCACCGTCAACTGAGAAAAAATGTTCATTGCAAACTGACATAAAATGGCCATTGTGAACTGACATACAATGGCCACCATGAACTGACATAAAATGGCCATTGTGAACTGACATAAAATGGCCATTGTGAACTGACTTACAATGGCCACCGTGAACAGACATAAAATGGCCAATGTGAACTGACATAAAATGGCCCCCGTGAACTGACATAAAATGGCCATTGCGACCTGACATAAAATGGCTACCGTGGACTGACATAAAATGGCCATTGCGACCTGACATAAAAAGGCCCCCGTGAACTGACATAAAATGGCCATTGAGAACTGACATACAATGGCCATTGTGAACTGACATACAATGGCCCCCGTGAACTGACATAAACTGTCCATTGTGAACTGACATACAATGGACGCCATGAACTGACATACAATGGCCACCGTGAACTGACATAAAATGGCCATTGCGAGTTGACATAATATGGCCCCTGTCAACCGACATAAAATGACCACCGTGAACTGACATAAAATGGCCACCATGTACTGACATAAAATGGCCCCCATCGACTGTATAAAATGGCCCCCGTGAACTGACATAAAATGGCCACTGTGAACTGAGATAAAATGGCCACCGTGAACTGACATAAAATGACAATTGTGTACTGACATACAATAGCCACCATGAACTGACATAAAATGGCCCCCGTGAACTGACATAAAATGGCCACCGTGAACTGACATAACATGGCCCCCGTGAACAAACATGAACTGGTCACCGCAACTGAGATAAAATGGCCATTGCAAACTGACATAAAATGGCCATTGTGAACTGACATAAAAGGGCCCCCGTGAACTGACATAAACTGTCCATTGTGAACTGACATAAAATGGCCATTGTGAACTGACATAAAATGGCTATTGTGAACTGACATAAAATGGACCCCGTGAACTGACATAAAATGGCCACTGTGAACTGACATAACATGGCCCCTGTGAACCAAACATGAACTGCCACCGCAACTGAGATAAAATGGCCATTGCAAACTGACATAAATTGGCCATTGTGAACTGACATCCAATGGCCAATGTGAACTGACATACAATGGCCACCATGAACTGACATAAAATGGCCATTGTGAACTGACATAAAATGGCCATTGTGAACTGACATAAAATTGACCCCGTGAACTGACATAAACTGTCCATTGTGAACTGACATAAAATGGCCATTGTGAACTGACATAAAATGGCCATTGTGAACTCACATACAATGGCCACCGTGAACTGACACAAAATGGCCACCGTCAACTGAGAAAAAATGGCCATTGCAAACTGACATAAAATGGCCATTGTGAACTGACAATCAATGGCCATTGTGAACTGACATAAAAGGGCCCCCGTGAACTGACATAAACTGTCCATTGTGAACTGACATAAAATGGCCATTGTGAACTGACATAAAATGGCCATTGTGAACTGACATAAAATGGACCCAGTGAACTGACATAAGATGGCCACTGTGAACTGACATAACATGGCCCCTGTGAACCAAACATGAACTGGCAACCGCAACTGAGATAAAATGGACATTGCAAACTGACATAAAATGGCCATTGTGAAATGACATACAATGGACACCGTGAACTGACACAAAATGGCCACCGTCAACTGAGAAAAAATGTTCATTGCAAACTGACATAAAATGGCCATTGTGAACTGACATACAATGGCCACCATGAACTGACATAAAATGGCCATTGTGAACTGACATAAAATGGCCATTGTGAACTGACTTACAATGGCCACCGTGAACTGACATAAAATGGCCAATGTGAACTGACATAAAATGGCCCCCGTGAACTGACATAAAATGGCCATTGCGACCTGACATAAAATGGCTACCGTGGACTGACATAAAATGGCCATTGCAACCTGACATAAAAAGGCCTCCGTGAACTGACATAAAATGGCCATTGAGAACTGACATACAATGGCCATTGTGAACTGACATACAATGGCCCCCGTGAACTGACATAAACTGTCCATTGTGAACTGACATACAATGGACGCCATGAACTGACATACAATGGCCACCGTGAACTGACATAAAATGGCCATTGCGAGCTGACATAATATGGCCCCCGTCAACCGACATAAAATGACCACCGTGAACTGACATAAAATGGCCACCATGTACTGACATAAAATGGCCCCCATCGACTGTATAAAATGGCCACCGTGAACTGACATAAAATGACAATTGTGTACTGACATACAATAGCCACCATGAACTGACATAAAATGGCCCCCGTGAACTGACATAAAATGGCCACCGTGAACTGACATAACATGGCCCCCGTGAACAAACATGAACTGGTCACCGCAACTGAGATAAAATGGCCATTGCAAACTGACATAAAATGGCCATTGTGAACTGACATAAAAGGGCCCCCGTGAACTGACATAAACTGTCCATTGTGAACTGACATAAAATGGCCATTGTGAACTGACATAAAATGGACCCCGTGAACTGACATAAAATGGCCACTGTGAACTGACATAACATGGCCCCTGTGAACCAAACATGAACTGCCACCGCAACTGAGATAAAATGGCCATTGCAAACTGACATACAATGGCCACCGTGAACTGAGAAAAAATGGCCATTGCAAACTGACATAAATTGGCCATTGTGAACTGTCATCCAATGGCCAATGTGAACTGACATACAATGGCCACCATGAACTGACATAAAATGGCCATTGTGAACTGACATACAATGGCCCCCGTGAACTGACATAAAATGGCCAATGTGAACTGACATAAAATGGCACCCGTGAATTGACATAAAATGGCCATTGCGACCTGACATAAAATGGCTACCGTGAACTGACATACAATGGCCTTTGCGACCTTACATAAAAAGGCCCCCATGAACTGACATAAACTGTCCATTCTGAACTGACATACAATGGTTATTGCGACCTGACATAAAATGGCCCCCGTGAACTGACATAAACTGTCCATTGCGACCTGACAAAAAATGGCCCCTGTGAACTGACATAAACTGTCCATTGTGAACTGACATACAATGGCCTTTGCGACCTGACATAAAATGGCCCCCGTGAACTGACATAAAATGGCCATTGAGAACTGACATAAACTGTCCATTGTGAACTGACATAAAATGGCCATTGCGAACTGACATAAAATGGCCCCCGTGAACTGACATAAAATGGCCTTGTGAACTGACATAAACTGTCCATTCTGAACTGACATACAATGGTTATTGCGACCTGACATAAAATGGCCCCCGTGAACTGACATAAAATGGCCATTGTGAACTGACATAAAATGGCCATTGCGACCTGACCTAAAAAGGCCCCCGTGAACTGACATGAACTGTCCATTGTTAACTGACATAAAATGGCTATTGTGAACTGTCATAAAATGGCTCCCGTGAACCGACATAAAATGGCCACCGTGAACTGACATACAATGGCCATTGTGAACTGACATACTAATGGCTATCGCGAACTGATGTAAAATGGCCACCGAGAACTGACATAAAATGGCTCCCGTGAACTGACAGAAAATGGCCAACTGCTGATTGTGGATTTTGTTTTGGCAGAGTCCCAGAGAGAGACGGAGAGACGCAGAGACCGAGAGAGATGGAGAGGGGAGAACACCCTCCCCCCCCCCCACCGAGAGAGATGGAGAAGGGGGACCCCCCCCCCCCACAGAGAGAGATGGAGAGGGTGGACCCCCTCCCCCCCCCCCACCGAGAGAGATGGAGAGGGGGTCCCACCCACCAAGAGAGATGGAGAGGGGGGAACGCTGCCCCCACCGAGAGAGATGGAGAGGGGAGAACTCCCCCTCCACCGAGAGAGATGGAGAGGGTGGACCACCCCCACCGAGAGAGATGGAGAGGGGGGAACTCCCCCTCCACCGAGAGAGATGGAGAGGGTGGACACCCCCCCCCCCCCCGCCGAGAGAGATGGAGAGGGTGGACACCCCCCGCCGAGAGAGATGTAGAGGGGGGACCCGCCACTGAGAGAGATAGAGAAGGGGGACCCCCCCCACAGAGAGAGATGGAGTGGGTGGAAACCCCCTCCCCCCACCGAGAGAGAGATGGAGAGGGTGGACCCCCTCCCACCCCCCCGCCGAGAGAGATGGAGAGGGGGTCCCCCCCACCAAGAGAGATGGAGAGGGGGGAACCCTGCCCCCACCGAGAGAGATGGAGAGGGGAGAACTCCCCCTCCACCGAGAGAGATGGAGAGGGTGGACCCCAGCCCCCGCCGAGAGAGATGGAGACGGGGTCCCCCCCACCGAGAGGGATAGAGAGGGGGGAACCCCCACCCCACCGAGAGATATGGAGAGGGGGGACCCCCCCCCCCCCACCGAGAGAGGTGGAGAGGTAGAATCCCCCCACAACGAGAGAGATGGAGGGGGGAATCCCTCCCCCCCCCACCGAGAGTTGTGGAGAGGGGGGACCCCCCCCCCCACCGAGAGGGATGGAGAGGGGGGACCCACCCTCCACCGAGAGAGATCAAGAGGGGGGACCCCCCCAACTGAGAGGGATGGAGAGGGGGAAGACCCCCCCCCCCCACCGAGTGAGATGGAGAGGGGGAAACCCCGCCACCGGGAGGGATGGAGAGGGGGAAACCCCACCCCCACCGAGAGAGATGGAGAGGGGGGATCCCCTCTACCGAGAGGGATGGAGAGGGGAAAACCCCCCCACTGAGAGGGATGGAGAGGGGGAAACCCCCCACTGAGAGGGATGGAGAGGGGGAAACCCCCCCACCGAGAGGGATGGAGAGGGGGAAACCCCCACCACCGAGAAAGATGGAGAGGGGGAACCCCCCCACCGAGAAAGATGGAGAGGGGGACCCCCCCCACCGAGAAAGATGGAGAGGGGGGAATCCCTCCCCCACCGAGAGTTGTGGAGAGGGGGGAACCCCCCCCCCCACTGATAGGGATGGAGAGGGGGGACCCACCCTCCACCGAGAGAGATCAAGAGGGGGGACCCCCCCCCAACCGAGAGGGATGGAGAGGGGGAAGACCCCCCCAGCGAGTGAGATGGAGAGGGGGAAACCCCCCCACCGGGAGGGACGCAGAGGGGGGAAACTCCACCCCCACCGAGAGAGATGGAGAGGGGGAACCACCATCTCCACCGAGAGAGATGGAGAGGGGGGATCCCCTCTACCGAGAGGGATGGAGAGGGGTAACCCCCCACTGAGAGGGATGGAGAGGGGGAAACCCCCCCACCGAGAGGGATGGAGAGGGGGGATCCCCCCACCGAGAGGGATTGAGAGGGGGGAACACCCCCCACCGAGAGAGATGGAGAGGGGGGATCCCCTCTACCGAGAGGGATGGAGAGGGGGAAACCCCCCCACTGAGAGGGATGGAGAGGGGGAACCCCCCCACTGAGAGGGATGGAGAGGGGGAAACCCCCCCACCGAGAGAGATAGAGAGGGGGAACCCCCCCACTGAGAGGGATGGAGAGGGGGAAACCCCCCCCCACTGAGAGGGATGGAGAGGGGGAACCCCCCCACCGAGATGGATGGAGAGGGGGAACACCCCCCACCGAGAGAGATGGAGAGGGGGGATCCCCTCTACCGAGAGGGATGGAGAGGGGGAAACCCCCCCCACTGAGAGGGATGGAGAGGGGAAAACCCCCCCACTGAGAGGGATGGAGAGGGGGAAACCCCCCCACCGAGAGAGATAGAGAGGGGGAACCCCCCCCCCCACCGAGAGGGATGGAGAGGGGGACCCCCCCACCGAGAAAGATGGAGAGGGGGTCCGCCCCTCCACCGAGAGAGATGGAGGGGGGAATCCCCCACCCACCGAGAGTTGTGGAGAGGGGGGACCCCCCCACTGAGAAGGATGGAGAGGGGGGACCCCCCTTCACCGAGAGAGATTGAGGAGGGACCCAACCCCACCGAGACGGATGGAGAGGGGGAAGTCACCGCCCCACCGAGAGTTGTGGAGAGGGGGAAACCCCCCCCCCCACCGAGAGGGATAGAGAGGGCCCCCCCCCCACCGAGAGAGATTAAGAGGGGGGACCCCCCCCCACCGAGAGGGATGGAGAGGGGGGAACCCCCACCCCCACCGAGAGAGATGGAGAGGGGGACCCTCCACCCCCACCGAGAGAGATGGAGAGGGGGGAAACCCCACCCCCACCGAGAGGGAAGGAGAGGGGGAACACCCCCCCACCGAGAGTGATGGAGAGGGGGGACCCCCCACCGAGAGAGATGGAGAGGGGGGACCCCCCCCACCGAGAGAGATGGAGAGGGGGGAACCCCCCCCCCCACCGAGAGAGATGGAGAGGGGGAAACCCCCACCGAGAGGGATCGAGAGGGGGGAACCCCCACCCAACGAGAGAGATGGAGAGGGGGGACCCCCCACCGAGAGAGATGGAGGGGGGGGGAACACCCACCGAGAGGGATGGAGAGGGGGAACCCCCACCCCACCGAGAGAGATGGAGAGGGGGGACCCCCCACTGAGAGGGATGGAGAGGGGGGAACCCCCACCCCACCGAGAGAGCTGGAGAGGGGTGACCCCCCCCCCACCGAGAGAGATGGAGAGGCCCCCCCCCACCGAGAGAGATGGGGAGGGGGAACCCCCCCCCAATCCACTGAAAGAACACGGCTGAAACCGATGGAGGGAGAAAAGAAAGGGGTAAGGGGGTAAACAAGGAGCAGGGGGGTCACACACCAGGTCGGCCAGGAAGGGCATCACGGAGGGTCTGCGGGGGAGAGAGGGTAAGGGTTAGGGAAAGGGGGGTTCGGGGGGGGGCAGACACGCCGAACTGAACGGCAACAGTTTGTAACGATAGAAACGTAAGAGAAAGCCTTTTCACTCTCTGAGAAATGTAAACAAGCCGCAATGCACAGAATTGTGGAAACGGCAATAAAAAGATTTTTTCAATAAATCCAGAGCCCAGTTCAGTTTTTCCAATTCAGGGGCAAGTTAGCGCGGCCCATCCACCTGCCCTGCACATCTTTGGGTTGTGGGGGTGAGACCCAGGCTAACACGGGGAGAATGTGCAAACTCCACACGGACAGTGACCCAGAGCCGGGATTGAACAGTGGTTAGCACTGCTGCCTCACAGCTACAGGGCCCCAGGTTCGATTCCCGGCTTGGGTCACTGTCTGTGCGGAGTCTGGATGTCCTCCCCGTGTCTGCGTGGGCTTCCTCCGGGTGCTCCGGTTTCCGCCCACCGTCCAAAGACGTGCAGGTTAGGTGGGTTGGCGGTGATCAATCCAAATTGCCCACAGTATCTAAAGATGTTCAGGTTAGGTGGGGTGACAGCGACGGGGTAGGGGAGTGGGCCCAGGTATGGCGCTCTCTTCAGGGTTCACACTGTCTCTGTAATTATTGTTTACACCGACAATGCTGCCAAACTTTCTATCAAACTTTCTATCTCATTATCTTCAATCAGTACTCAACAAAGTCAAAGTGAGACACACAGACACACACACACACACGCACAGGCACACACACAGGCACACACACACACGCACACACACACAGGCACACACACACAGGCACACACACACACACACACACACAGGCACACACACACACACACACAGTCACACAGTCACACACACACACACACACAGACACACACACAGACACACACACACACTGTAATGAAGTTACTAAGAAAAGTCCCGAGTCTCCAAACTCTGGCGCCTATTCGGGTACACTGAGGGAGAATACATAATGTCCAATTCACCAAACAGCACGTCCTTCGGGACTTCAGGGGGGAAACCGGAGCACCCGGGAGAAACCCACGCGGACAAGGGGAGAACGTGCAGAGTCCGCACAGACTGCGACCCAAGCCGGGATTCGAACCTGGGGCTCTGGAGCTGTGAGGCCGCAGTGCTAACCACTGTGCTACCGTGTAACTTCCAGTGCCGCCTAAAGAATGCCACACATAACCCCCCCCCCCCCAACACACACACACGTGTACAGAGACACAGATACTCAAACTCAGACAGACTGGGTCAATACATCTTTCAAATGGAGCGAGATCCATTCTCCACCTTTAACTTGGAGAGGTGTATGTGGCCTGTGTGTGACCCAAGACACACACTGACTCTGAACATCCTCACAGCAGCTTGGGGACAGACTTTTCTAAAGCACTTTTCATAACCTTTGGGTATCACAAACTGCTTCACAGGCAATGGAGCCCTTTTGAAAGGTTGTAATTTAGGAAATGGACCAGCTAATTTCAGCGAGAGAGAGACACACACAGAAACAGGATGAGATTGTGCTGTACATGTTTTAGAGCTGTCACTGAGACACACACGAGATGTACAATATCAATTATTATTCTGAATCATGTGATTAAATCAGCCCTGAGACTGAATTCCAGTGTTTCAGAGTAAAGCTCCATCTACACTGCCCATCAAACACTCACAACACAAATACTGTCTGGGCTTAAATACAGAGTCAAAATCCCTCTGTCCTGTCCAAGGAATTTTTCATTGCAGATAGTTATTTTTATTTTTTGGAAAAGCAGAACTTAATTTGCACCGAATCCCAGGGTGGACTCTTGTTTATTTCAGCCCTTCACATTCAAACGTGAAGTTTAAGCTCCGATTACAGGTGTCTGCTTGTCTCTGTCTGTATATTCAATGTTCCTGTAGCTTATTCACTTGTCTGAAGTATTTGAATAATAGGCCTTGGTTAATCAATCCTTTCTCACAGCACATGGAAGTTGTGAATCTTCAAGGCTCTCAGTCTAATGTAGTTAAAAAACAACTGCATCCTTTGATCCTCAATCCATTTCCCAACCCTAAATAGATCTCACACATTTCCATAATGCATGAATATCTCCATCAAAACTTCTAATCAGTTCCCCATACACTTGTTAAACTTGCCTGTGTGAAGTAAATTCCACTGACAGATTCCGAAAGCTGCACAGAGCAATGACTGCTTATTTTAAACTTTGAAACGGAACTATTTTAACTTGTCCATCAGTCCTATTAAACAGAAATGTTGTCCCTGTGGGATGACAGTCTCTCAGCAAGATTGAAACATTGAGGGACCCCACGTTGCGCATTTGACAACATTTGTGGCACTTCCACAATCTACGATACATTGCTGTCTGTATTGTGTGAATCCAGCTGTGAGATATCTGTCCAGTTTAAACTTACACTGTTTCCGCCTTCTCATCATTTATAAAGATCACGGTTTGATCACCCCTCTGCCTGAGGTGGGAGTGGGACCATCCAGGGTTGCAGGCCCAGCCTCCTGTCCTCCCACCCCTCTGCCTGAGGTGGGAGTGGGACCATCCAGGGCTGCAGGCCCAGCCTCCTGTCCCTCCCACCCCTCTGCCTGAGGTGGGAGTGGGACCATCCAGGGCTGCAGGCCCGGCCTCCTGTCCTCCCACCCCTCTGCCTGAGGTGGGACCATCCAGGGCTGCAGGCCCGGCATCCTGTCCTCCCACCCCTCTGCCTGAGGTGGGAGTGGGACCATCCAAGGCTGCAGGCCCGGCCTCCTGTCCTCCCACCCCTCTGCCTGAGGTGGGGCTGGGACCATCCAGGGCTGCAGGCCGAGCCTCCTGTCCTCCCAGCCCTCTGCCTGAGGTGGGAGCGGGACCATCCAGGACTGCAGGCCCAGCCTCCTGCCCTCCCACCCCTCTGCCTGAGGTGGGAGTGGGACCATCCAGGGCTGCAGGCCCAGCCTCCTGTCCTCCCACCCCTCTGCCTGAGGTGGGAGTGTGACCATCCAGGGCTGCAGGCCCAGCCTCCTGTCCTCCCACCCCTCTGCCTGAGGTGGGAGTGGGACCATCCAGGGCTGCAGGCCCAGCCTCCTGTCCTCCCACCCCTCTGCCTGAGGTGGTAGTGGGACCACCTGGGGCTGCAGCGAGAGACTTTGTTTTGGGCTCTGGCAGGGCTGAAGAGTGCCGTCCGGCCGCTTTGCCACCTGCGGGGGGTGTGGGGCAGCTTTGGACATTACTTTAGGCCCCTCCAGGGCTGAAGGACGCTGCCCCGCACTGCTATTGCCCTGCGCCGCCTTCCCTTGTGGCCCCTGCATTTAGGCTGCCACCTCCCCTGTCCTTTGCCTTTTTACACGGGCGGGTGGTACCAGGGGTGGGCATGGCCAGCACCTTGGGGGCATCCTCCACTCTGCCAATCACCAAACTAATCCCACTGTCCCACTCTCTCCCCATAGCCCTGTATCAATCCCCAAACTAATCCCACTGCCCCACTCTCCCCCCATAGCCCTGTATCATTCCCAAACTAATCCCACTGTCCCACTCTCTCCCCATAGCCCTGTATCAATCCCCAAACTAATCCCACAGCCCCACTCTCTCCCCATAGCCCTGTATCAATCCTCAAACTAATCCCACTGCCCCACTCACTCCCCATAGCCCTGTATCAATCCCCAAACTAATCCCACTGTCCCACTCTCTCCCCATAGCCCTGTATCAATTCCCAAACTAATCCCACTGCCCCACTCTCTGCCCATAGCCCTGTATCCGTCCCCAAACTAATCCCACTGCCCCACTCTCACCCCATAGACCTGTATCAACCCCAAACTAATCCCACTTCCCCACTCTCCCCATAGCCCTGTATCAATCCCAAACTAATCCCACTGCCCCACTCTCTCCCCATAGCCCTGTATCAAGCCCCAAACTAATCCCACTGCCCCACACTCGCCCCATAGCCCTGTAACAACCCCAAACTAATCCCACTGCCCCACTCTCTCCCCATAGCCCTGTATTATTCCCAAACTAATCCCACTGCCCCACTTTCTCCCCGTAGACCTGTATCAATCCCAAACTAATCCCACTGCCCCACACTCACCCCATAGCCCTGTATCATTCCCAAACTAATCCCACTGCCCCACTCTCTCCCCATAGCCCTGTATCATTCCCAAACTAATCCCACTGCCCCACTCTCTCCCCATAGCCCTGCATCAATCCCCAAACTAATCCCACAGCCCCACTGTCTCCCCATAGCCCTGTATCATTCCCAAACTAATCTCACTGCCCCACTCTCTCCCCATAGCCCTGTATCAATCACCAAACTAATTTCACTGCCCCACTCTCTCCCCATAGCCCTGTATCATTCCCAAACTAATCCCACTGCCCCTCTTTCTCCCCATAGACCTGTATCAATCCCAAACTAATCCCACTGCCCAACTCTCTCCCCATAGCCCTGTATCATTCCCAAACTAATCCCACTGCCCCTCTTTCTCCCCATAGACCTGTATCAATCCCAAACTAATCCCACTGCCCCACTCTCACCCCATAGCCCTGTATCATTCCCAAACTAATCCCACTGCCCCTCTTTCTCCCCATAGACCTGTATCAATCCCAAACTAATCCCACTGCCCCACTCTCACCCCATAGCCCTGTATCATTCCCAAACTAATCCCACTGCCCCTCTTTCTCCCCATAGACCTGTATCAATCCCAAACTAATCCCACTGCCCCACTCTCACCCCAAAGCCCTGTATCAATCCCCAAACTAATCTCACTGCCCCACTCTCTCCCCATAGCCCTGTATCAATCCCCAAACTAATCCCACAGCCCCACTGTCTCCCCATAGCCCTGTATCATTCCCAAACTAATCTCACTGCCCCACTCTCTCCCCATAGCCCTGTATCAATCCCAAACTAATCCCAATGCCCCGCTCTCACCCCATAGCCCTGTATCAATCCCCAAACTAATCCCACTGCCCCACTCTCTCCCCATAGCCCTGTATCAATCCCCAAACAAATCCCACTGCCCCGCTCTCTCCCCATAGCCCTGTATCAATCCCCAAACAAATCCCACAGCCCCACTGTCTCCCCATAGCCCTGTATCAATCCTGAAACTAATCCCACTGCCCCGCTATCTCCCAATAGCCCTGTATCAGTCCCCAAACTAATTTCACTGCCCCACTGTCTCCCCATAGCCCTCTATCATTCCCAAACTAATCCCACTGCCCCGCTATCTCCCCATAGCCCTGTATCAATCCCAAACTAATCCCACAGCCCCACTCTCTCCCCATAGCCCTGTATCAATCCCCAAACTAATCTCACTGCCCCACTGTCTCCCCATAGCCCTGTATCATTCCCAAACTAATCCCACTGCCCGGCTTTCTCCCCATAGCCCTGTATCAATCCCAAACTAATCCCACAGCCCCACTCTCGCCCCATAGCCCTGTATCAATCCCAAACTAATCACACTGTCCCACTCTCTCCCCATAGCCCTGTATCAATCTCCAAACTAATCCCACTGCCCCGCTCTCTCCCCATAACCCTGTATCAATCCCCAAACTAATCCCACTGCCCCACTCTCTCCCCAAAGTCCTGCATCAATCCCCAAACGAATCCCACTGCCCCACACTCTCCCTGTAAATCTGTATCAATCCCCAAACTAATCCCACAGCCCCACTCTCTCCCCAAAGCCCTGTATAAATCCCCAAACTAATCCCGCTGCCCCACACTCTCCCTGTAACTCTGTATCAATCCCCAAACTAATCCCACTGCCCGGCTCTCTCCCCATAGCCCTATATCAATCCCCAAACTAATCCCACTGCCCCACACTCTCCCTGTAACCCTGTATCAATCCCCAAACTAATCCCACTGCTCCACTCTCTCCCCATAGCCCTGTATCAATCCCCAAACTAATCCCACTGCCCGGCTCTCTCCCCATAACCCTGTATCAATCCCCAAACTAATCCCACTGCCCCACACTCTCCCTGTAACTCTGTATCAATCCCCAAACTAATTCCACTGCCCAACTCTCTCCCCATATCCCTGTATCAATCCCCAGACTAATTGCTCTGCCCCACTCTCTCCATGTAACCCTGTATCAATCCCCAAATTAATCCCACTGCCCCACGCTCTCCACATGGCCCTGTGTCAATCCCCAAACTAATCCCACTCTCACCATAGCCCTGTGTCAATCCCCAAACTAATCCCACTCTCCCCACAGCCCTGTATCAATCCCCAAACTAATCCCACTCTCCCCACAGCCCTGGGTGAATCTCCAATACTAATCCCACTCTCTCCACAGCCCTGTGGCAATTCCCAAACTAATGCAACTATCCCCACAGTCCCGGATCAATCCCAAACTGATCCCACTCTCCCCACTGCCCTGGTCAATCCCCAATACTAATCCCACTCTTTCCACAGCCCTGTGTCATCCCCAAAGTAATCCCACTCTCCCCACAGCCCTGTGTCAATCCCCAAACTAATCCCACTCTCCCATAACACTGGGTCATTCCCAAACTAATCCCCACAGCCCTGTGTCAATCCCCAAACTAATCCCACTCTCCCATAGCCCTGGGTCATTCCCAAACGAATCCCACTCTCCCCACAGCCCTGTGTGAATCCCCAAACGAATCCCACTCTCCCCACAGCCTAGGGTAAATCCCCAAACTAATCCCGCTCTCCCCATAGCCCTGTGGGGAATTTTCCACCATGATCACATTTCTGACTGTGGAATCTTACTGTGCAATCAATCTGCGTGCTGTCAGTTTGTACACCTTCGAGTAGAAAGAGAGAAAGAAATCCATCTTCAGAGACTCTGAACTTAATTCTGAAAGTGCCCCATTTTTGGGCTCTTCCTGTGCACAAGCTGCCTGCAGAATTCCCCAAATTAAAAAAAGGAGAGAGAGGAACGTGAGGGGCGAGTTAACAGAAATCAGTTGGGGTTATCAAACTGACCGTTTTCATTGAATCCAAATTGTTTCATTATAAATTCTAATCTCAGAAATTGACATCAGAGGAATTCAGTGAAAAATCCCATTGAACCTCCTTGACTAATAAAATGATGTTGTTGCCGATGACCCTGTATTTATTCAGGAATAAACTTTAAATCTCCCAGTGGGAAAAATCAAATTGAATCCCAATTTATAGAGCAGCTCACTGAGGAAATCTGTCTGTGAGAAACAGAATAAGATTGTCCCCGTCAAAGACTCCCACGACAGCAATGTCCTGGGGTTCCTTGCCGGTCTTTACTCAGAGTATAGAAAGCTGTCCTTGGGAGACAGACGAATAGACATCCCAAACTAGTCAGAAACTCAGGAGGAAATAAATATTAACATCAAGACTGAAGTAAGCACAGGACTTTGCTAGATCTGTTGCTGTGCCCTGAATTAACATAACCACAGACAGGACAAATGCCTCTGGCCTCTCCTGTGAAGACACATCTTTAGTGAATAATCACAGCGGACAGACTGAAAACATTCATGACAGACAGTCAGGGGGTAGGTCTGCACACAGATCTCTGAGGAGATCTCAACCAATACTGTTTTTAATCATTTCCCAATAGAATTTTAACTTATGCTTCAATTCTGTTATACAGAAATGTGGTCCCTGTGGGAGGATTGTGTTAAGACAGCAGTTGCTGGATCCAATGCTGTGTAATTTATCAACAGTAAGGAGATTGGTATCTCTTGTCAGTCATTTACATGTCAATAGTGAGCTGTCCTCAGAGGCAGACATTCCACACGTGTCAGAGACTGGGGCTGGAGTTTGCTCACAGCTCACTGAGGATAAATCTGAGTCTGAGGGGCAAATCCTCCCACTTCACTGAAAACATTGCCCCTCTTGTTCAGTGTGTGTCTGTGTGTGTTGCTGAGTGGAGCTTCAGTGTGAAGTGAGAGAGCTTGAAGTGAGAGCTGTTGGTGGTGTGAGGAAGTGGAGTTCCCCGATCCTACCTGCCCCTGCTTGTGTTGTGTCTGGTGGGAGTGGGACCATTCAGGGCTGCAGGCCCAGCCTCCTGTCCCCCACCCCTCTGCCTGAGGTGGGTAGGACCATCCAGGGCTGCAGGCCCGGCCTCCTGTCCTCCCACCCCTCTGCCTGAGGTGGGAGTGTGACCATCCAGGGCTGCAGGCCCAGCCTCCTGTCCTCCCACCCCTCTGCCTGAGGTGGGAGTGGGACCATCCAGGGCTGCAGGCCCGGCCTCCTGTCCTACCACCCCTCTGCCTGAGGTGGGAGTGGGACCATCCAGGGCTGCAGGCCCAGCCTCCTGTCTTCCCACCCCTCTGCCTGAGGTGGGAGTGGGACCATCCAGGGCTGCAGGCCCGGCCTCCTGTCCTACCACCCCTCTGCCTGAGGTGGGAGTGGGACCATCCAGGCTGCAGGCCCAGGCTCCTGTCCTCCCACCCCTCTGCCTGAGGTGGGAGTGGGACCATCCAGGGCTGCAGGCCCGGCCTCCTGTCCTACCACCCCTCTGCCTGAGGTGGGAGTGGGACCATCCAGGCTGCAGGCCCAGTCTCCTGTCCTCCCACCCCTCTGCCTGAGGTGGGAGTGGGACCATCCGGGGCTGCAGGCCCGGCCTCCTGTTCTCCCACCCCTCTGCCTGAGGGGGAAGTTGGACCATCCAGGCTGCAGGCCCAGCCTCCTGTCCCTCCCACCCCTCTGCCTGAGGTGGGAGTGGGACCATCCAGGACTGCAGGCCCAGCCTCCTGTCCTCCCACCCCTCTGCCTGAGGTGGGAGTGGGACCATCCAGGGCTGCAGGCCCAGCCTCCTGTCCTCCCACCCCTCTGCGTGAGGTGGGACTGGGACCATCCAGGGCTGCAGGCCCAGCCTCCTGTCCCTCCCACCCCTCTGCCTGAGTTGGGAGTGGGACCATCCAGGCTGCAGGCCCGGCCTCCTGTCCTCCCACCCCTCTGCCTGAGGTGGGAGTGGGAGATTGGGGACTGCGGACCCTGTCCCCCCGCCCCTCTGCCTGAGCCGGGAGGAGGTCACCGAGGAGGTTTCGTGGTCTCCCATCAGGGGGAGGCCCATAAAGTGTTCTGGTCGGCGGACGTCCTGCGCAGCCACGCCTGCAAAGGGCTGGGGCACCTCCGGCGCCACTGCCCCCCCCCCTGCCAGCTGCCAGCACTGCCCCCCTCTCCTCTGCCCAGCGGCCGGCCCCAGACCCCCCCGCGGCCGCTGGAGGGGGTGAGGAGGAGGGGGAGGGGGGTGCTGCCGGGGCCTCTCCCGCCATGGAGGCCGTGCAGCAGGGCGATCCCGAGCCGCCCCCTCCCCGCAAGCGCCGCCTGCCCGGGCAAGGGGGGGGGGGGGTTTGCTGCCCCCTCCCCGGGCGAGGAGGGGGGGGGGTCTCCCGTGTTGGTGCCCATCCCCCTGACGCCTGGCCCGGGGCACACAATGAAGAGAAGCAAGGCCGGGGGGGGGGGCCTCCGAGGCCCCCGAGCCCCTCGAGCTGCTGTCGCCCCCCGAGCAGGAGGACCCGGGGTCGAGCGGATTCGAAGCCCCTGGGGGCCCGTCCCGCCCGGTGCAAGTTTCCTCCCCGGACGCCTCCTCTTCACCATCGCCGGGGGCCGGCAGCAGCAGCGACCGCTCATCGTGCCGCTGTGGGCCGTGGACGGGGGAGGACAGGGAAGGCTCCCCGCCCTCTACACCCGGGCGGGCGACGCCGGAGAGCCCTGTTTTCAAGCCGGACATGTCTCCGTGGGGGCCTCCCCGAGGTCCCGGAGTCGCCGGCGTGGGTGGAGGCGCCGTCCACGGGCCCTGAGCCGCGGGAGGAGCCTGCGGGGGACCTGCCTGAGGACGACCCTGGGGGGTGGGGTCGACTCGGGCCAAGGGTTAGCCGGTGGGCCCGTGCCGCCCGCCATACTCCATGTGGCGGGGGACTCGAGCTCGGGAGGTGACCGTTCGGAGGAGGAAGGCTGCTCGGTGGCGGGTGAGGAGGAGGATTTAGACTCTCTCTGCAGAGGCAGAGGGCACCCTCACACCCGGCACCGAGTCTCCCCTCGTCCCCCCTGGGGAACTCCGGACATTTCTGGGAACGCACCATGGTCACCCGGACTGTGTGCGGCTGGCCCTGGGCAGCTGGGGAAACCTGGGGCTGCTCCTTGGCTCCGCCCGGGCCTATGTCAGAGAGGCCCGGGAGTTCGATCAAGACCAGGAGGAGCAGCGCCAAGCTGCTCAGTTCCTTGTGGGACTCCTGAGGGAGTGGAGGGGGCGGTACCCCCACTCTGAGCACTGAAGGTGATGATAACTATTGCTGCTGACATGGAGGTAACCATGGCCAGCCTCAACATCAACGGCAGCAGCCACGCGCACCACCGTCTCCAGTTCCTGTCTATCCTCCGGGACGGAAAGTACGGGGTGTGCTTCCTGCAGGAAATCCAGGCCATCCGGGTGACGAAGCTCAGGGGACCCTGGAGGGGCAAGGAGGAGTCTTCATGTGTCACCTGGCCCCACGTTCGGGCGGGGTGGCTATCTTGTTGGCTCCACATTTTCAGCCGGAGATCTTGGGGGGGTCAAGGAGCCGGTGTCAGGCCGTCTGCTGCACCTAAAGGCCCGTTTCGGGGCAGCGGTGATTCACTTTGTAAATGTATCCGCTCCCGTGGCCGGACCGCAGCAGGCGACTTTCTTCCAAAAGGTGTCCACTCTTCTTAGCACCATCCCGGCGGGCGAGTGCATCGTCCTCGGAGGGGATTTCAATTGCACCCTCCAGGACAAGGACCGCATCGGAGTCCAGCGCGGCCTGGCTGCGGTGGTGGAGTTGAGGGACCTGGTTAGGTCCTTTGACTTGGTGGATGTCTGGCGGACTCTCCATCCTGAATTGCGGGTGCGCACCTCTGTGCGGCCCCAGTTCAGAGCGTCCAGCATCGACCGTCTTTACATTTCCAAGACGTACTTGCCCAGCGTTCCGATGACCTCCATGGAGCAGGTGCCGAGCTCGGATCACCACCTGGTGTGGGCGGGTCTCGCCCCGTCCCGCGCTCAGACACGGTCCGCGTACTGGCACTTTAACAACCTGCTGCTGGAGGGCGAGCGGTTCCTGGACTCATTCTGCCGTTTCTGGGCCGGCTGGAGAAGGGAGCGGGGTGTCTTCCCCTCCTTGAGGCTACGGTGGGATGTGGGCAAGGCCCAGAACCGTGCCTTCTGTCAGGGGTACACGGAGGGGTCTTCGGCGGGGTGGAACTCCACGATCACCATCCTGGCTGAGGAACTCCTCGATCTGGAGTCACGTCTCGCTCAGCCCGATGAGGCCCGGCCCTGGGGCTGGTGTACAGAGAGAAGAGGGGCGCACTGCGGGGCCTGCAACTGGCCGGGTCCCGCGGCGCGTACGTGAGGTCGCGGATCCGTCGCCTAACGGACATGGACCGCGGCTCCCGCTTCTTCTACTCACTGGAAAGAGGACGCGGGGCCCGTCGGCAGGTTTCTACGCTGCTGGCCGACGACCGGCCCCTCGTCTCGGATCCGGAGGGGGTCAGGACCCTGATCAGGGATTTTTACTCCGACCTCTTCTCTCCGGGTCCGTCCAGCGAGGACGCTTGCAGAGTTCTGGGGGAGGACCTGCCGCAGGTGGGCCCGGAGGGCGCCGGGAAGCTCGATAATGCCATCAACCTCCAAGAGCTGACCGGCGCCCTGGACAGCCTCTCACGGGGCAAATCCCCAGGGCTGGACGGGCTGACCGTGGAGTTCTTCAGGGCGTGCTGGGACGTCCTGGGGAGTGACTACGCGGGGGTCCTGGGGGAATGTACCGCGACCGGGGAGATGCCCCTTTTGTGGCGCAGGGCCATCGTTGCCCTGCTGCCCAAGAAGGGGGATCTCCGCCGACTTAAGAACTGGCGACCGGTCTCCCTCCTCAGCACGGACTATAAAATCTTTGCCAAGGTGCTGTGTTTACGCCTTGGCCCCGAGCTGGACCACATGATCCACCCTGACCAGTCCTACACAGTCCCGGACCGCACAATCTACACAATATCCACCTGGCCCGGGACATTATTCACTTTACCCAGAGGACTGGTATGTCGAGCGCCTCCCTGTCTCTTGACCAGGAGAAGGCGTTCGACAGGGTGGGGCACGGGGATTTGCTCGGGACTCTGCGAGCTTTCGGGTTCGGGTGGTATTTTGCCGCCCGGATCCGGTTACTGTCCGCCGCCTCGGAGAGTCTGATTAAGGTTAACGGGTCCCTGACGGCGCCCCTTCGCTTTGGGAGAGGAGTGCGTCAGGGCTGCCCCCTGTCCTGTCAACATTATTCCCTCTGCCTGGGGCCTTTCCTGTGCCTCCTGCGGAGGGGGTTCACGGGGCTGGTTCTGCGCGAGCCGGACGGGGGGGTGGTCCTCTCGGCGGACGCTGATGCCGTGTTCCTCATGGTCACTGACCCCGGGGACCCCCGGAGGATGCGAGAGAGCCAAGCTGTCTACTCCGCCGCGTCCTCCGCACGGATCAACTGGGCCCAATGTTCCGGACTCCTGGTCGGTCCGTGGCAGGTGGACCCCCTCCCGGAGGAGCTCGGGCCCTTCAGCTGGAGTCGGACCAACAGCCTCGACCTGGGAGTCCATCTTTGCCCGGCAGAGGGAGCCTGGCCGGCGAACGGGCAGGAGCTGGAGACCAAGGTCACCGCTGGCCTGGGACGCTGGACAGGACGGCTCCGAGTGCTGTCCCACAGGGGCCGAGTTCTCGTCATAAACCAGCTGATCGCCTCCATGCTGTGGTCCCGGCTGGTCACTGACCCCTCCCCCTGGCTTTGTCCCACCATCCAGAGAGCCCGGCTTCGGTTCCTCTGGGACAATCGACTGCACGGGGTCGCTGCGGAGGTCTGGAGTCTCCCGATGGCGGAGGGCGGTCAGGCGCTGGTGTGCCTCCGCACCCAGACTGCCACTTTCCACCCTCAGACTCTGCAGCGTTACCTGGACGCTGAGCCTCCTCCACGGTGGGGCCCTGGCGACGGATTTCTCCCCCCAGGGGCTCGGCCTGAACTACGACGTGCGGCTCCTGTCTGTGGACCAGCAGGGTCTTCGGAACTCTCTGTTGGCGCTGCCCGTCTTGTACCAGGACCTCCTCAAAGTCTGGAACACGGTCTCCAGGCGCCGCCGCTCTCCCCCGTCAGGAGTGGCGGCTGTCGTAAGGGAGCCGCTGCTCAGGAATCCGCACCTCCGCCAATCTCCATTCGGGTGGCTGGCGGAGCGGAGGGCGGTGGGTGCCGTGAGCAGGGCTGTGTGGCGGAGGGCCGGGCTGTGGGTGCCGTGGGAAGGGCTGGGTGGCGGAGGGCCGGGCTGTGGGTGCCGTGGGAAGGGCTGGGTGGGGAGGGCTGTGGGTGCCGTGGGAAGGGCTGGGTGGCGGAGGGCTGTGGGTACCGTGGGCAGGGCTGGGTGGGGAGGGCTGTGGGTGCCGGGGGAAGGGCTGGGTGGCGGAGGGCTGTGGGTGCCGTGGGAAGGGCTGGGTGGGGGAGGCCTGTGGGTGCCGTGGGCAGGGCTGGGTGGCGGAGGACTGTGGGTGCCGTGGGAAGGGCTGGGTGGCTGAGGGCTTTGGGTGCCGTGGGAAGGGCTGGGTGGCGGAGGGCCGGGCTGTGGGTGCCGTGGGAAGGGCTGGGTGGCGGAGGGCTGTGGGTGCCGTGGGCATGGCTGGGTGGCGGAGTGCCGGGCTGTGGGTGCCGTGGGAAGGGCTGGGAGGCGGAGGGCTCTGGGTGCCGTGGGAAGGGCTGGGTGGCGGAGGGCCGGGCTGTGGGTGCCGTGGGAAGGGTTGGGTGGCGGAGGGCTCTGGGTGCCGTGGGAAGGGCTGGGTGGCGGAGGGCTGTGGGTGCCGGGGGAAGGGCTGGGTGGCGGAGGGCCGGGCTGTGGGTGCCGTGGGAATGGCTGGGTGGCGGAGGGCTGTGGGTGCCGTGGGCAGGGCTGGGTGGCGGAGGGTTGTGGGTGCCGTGGGAAGGGCTGGGTGGCGGAGGGCTGTGGGTGCCGTGGGAAGGGCTGGGTGGCGGAGGGCCGGGCTGTGGGTGCCGTGGGAAGGGCTGGGTGGCGGAGGGCTGTGGGTGCCGTGGGAAGGGCTGGGTGGCCGGGCCGGACAGAGACAGAGGCACAGATACAGACAGAGTCAGACACAGACACAGACAGGGACACAGGCACAGACAGAGACACAGGCACAGATACAGACAGAGTCAGACACAGGCACAGACAGGCACACAGACACAGACAGAGACACAGGCACAGATACAGACATAGTCAGACACAGACACAGACACAGACAGAGACACAGGCACAGATACAGACAGAGTCAGACACAGGCACAGACAGAGAGAGAGAAACAGACAGAAACAGCGACAGTGACAGCGACAGAGATAGCGGCACAGACAGATACAGCAGAGACACAGGCAGAGATTTACCATTCTGCATTACCAGGAGAGACTGTCGGTGGGTGGGTGTGACTCCCCCATGGCCGATCAGCTGGATCAGTGTGACTCCCCCATGGCCGATCACCTGTGTGTGTGACTCCCCCATTGCCGATCAGCTGGATGTGTGCCTCCCCCATTGCCGATCAGCTGGGTGTGTGCCTCCCCCATGGCCGATCAGCTGGATCAGTGTGACTCACCCATGGCCGATCACCTGTGTGTGTGACTCCCCATTGCCGATCAGCTGGGAGTATGCTTCCCCTCACGGCTGATCAGCTGGGTGTGTGCTTCACCCCATTGCCGATCAGCTGGGTGTGTGTGACTCCCCATTGCCGATCAGCTGGGTGTATGTGACTCCCCCATGGCCGATCAGCTGGGAGTGTGCTTCCCCCCACGGCTGATCAGCTGGGTGTATGCTTCCACCCATTGCCGATCAGCTGGGTGTGTGTGACTCCCCATTGCGATCAGCTGGGTGTGTGCCTCCCCATTGGCGATCAGCTGGATGTGTGCCTCCCCATTGCCGATCAGCTGGGTGTGTGCCTCCCCCATTGCCGATCAGCTGGATGTGTGCCTCCCCCATTGCCGATCAGCTGGGTGTGTCCTTCCCCCCATTGCCGATCAGCTGGGTGTGTGTGACTCCCCAATGCAGATCAGCTGGGTGTGTGCCTCCCCCATTGCCGATCAGCTGGGTATGTGCCTCTCCCAATGCCGATCAGCTGGGTATGTGTGACTCCGCCAATGCCGATCAGCTGGGTCAGTGTGACTCCCCCATTGCCGATCAGCTGGATATGTGCCTCCACCATGGCCGATCAGCTGGATGTGTGTGACTCTCTCGATGCCGATCAGCTGGGTGTGTGTGCCTCCCCCATTGCCGATCAGCTGGGTATGTGCCTCCACCATGGCCGATCAGCTGGGTGTGTGTGACTCCCCCAATGCCGATCAGCTGGGTGTGTGTGACTCCCCCAATGCCGATCAGCTGGGTGTGTGTGACACCCCCAATGCCGATCAGCTGGATGTGTGTGACTCCCCCAATGCCGATCTGCTGGGTGTGTGATTCCCCCCCATTGTCGATCAGCTGGGTGTGTGTGATTCCCCCAATGCCGATCAGCTGGGTATGTGTGACTCCCCCATTGCCGATCAGCTGGGTATGTGCCTCCACCATGGCCGATCAGATGGGTGTGTGTGACTCCCCCAATGCCGATCAGCTGGGTGTGTGTGACTCCCCCAATGCCGATCAGCTGGGTGTGTGTGACTCCCCCAATGCCGATCAGCTGTGTGTGTGTGACTCTCCCAATGCCGATCAGCTGGGTGTGTGTGACTCCTCCAATACCGATCAGCTGGATGTGTGTGACTCCCCTAATGCCGATTAGCTGGGTGTGTGTGACTCCCCCAATGCCGATCAGCTGGATGGGTGTGACTCCCCCAATGCCGATCAGCTGGGTGTGGGATTCCCCCCCATTGGCGATCAGCTGGGTGTGTGTGACTCCCCGAATGCCGATCAGCTGGGTATGTGTGACTCCCCCATTGCCGATCAGCTGGGTATGTGCCTCCACCATAGCCGATCAGCTGGGTGTGTGACTCCCCCAATGCCGATCAGCTGTGTGTGTGTGTGACTCCCCCAATGCCGATCAGCTGGGTGTGTGTGACTCCCCCGATGCCGATCAGCTGGATGTGTGTGACTCCCCCAATGCCGATCAGCTGGGTGTGTGTGACTCCCCCAATGCCGATCAGCTGGGTGTGTGTGACTCCCCCAATGCCGATCAGCTGGATGTGTGCCTCTCCCCAGTGCAGATCAGCTGGGTGTGTGTGCCTCTCTCGATGCCGATCAGCTGGGTGTGTGATTCCCCCATTGCCGATCAGCTGTGTGTGTGTGACTCCCCCAATGCCGATCAGCTGGGTTTGTGCCTGCACCGTTGCCGATCAGCTGTGTGTGTGTGACTCCCCCAATGCCGATCAGCTGGGTGTGTGTGACTTCCCCAATGTCGATCAGCTGGGTGTGTGTGACTCCCCCAATGCCGATCAGCTGGGTGTGTGACTCTCTCGATGCCGATCAGCTGGGTGTGTGTGACTCCCCCAATGCCGATCAGCTGGATGGGTGCCTCCCCCATTGCCGATCAGCTGGGTATGTGTGACTCCCCCAATGCCGATCAGCTGGGTGTGTGTGACTCTCTCCATGCCGATCAGCTGGGTGTGTGATTCCCCCATTGCCGATCAGCTGGGTGTGTGATTCCCCAATGCCGATCAGCTGGGTGTGTGTGACTCTCTCCATGCCGATCAGCTGGGTGTGTGATTCCCCCATTGCCGATCAGCTGGGTGTGTGATTCCCCAATGCCGATCAGCTGGGTATGTGTGACTCTCTCTATGCCGATCAGCTGGGTGTGTGTGACTCCCCCAATGCCGATCAGCTGGGTGGATGCCTCACACTTAAACACAGACTGTGCAGCAGAATGTGCCCCAGACAGAGACAGAGACACAGACAGGCACAGAGACACAGACAGAGACAGAGAGTGAGACACAGACACCGACTGACTCAGACAGAGACAGAGACGGAGACACTGACAGACACAGAGACACTGACAGAGGTACAGAGAGACACAGACAGAGACAGGGACACAGACAGAGACACAGACAGAGACACCGACAGAGACACAGACAGAGACAGAGTCTGAGACAGAGACTGAGACACAGACAGACACAGAGACTCAGAGATAGACACAGACAGACACAGACACACAGGCAGAGATACAGACAGAGACTGGGACACAGACAGAGACAGGGATACAGACAGAGATACAGACACAGATTGAGGCAGAGAGAGGGAAACAGACAGAGACAGAGACACAGACACAGACAGAGACAGGGACAGAGACATAGACAGAGACACAGACAGAGACACAGACAGAGACAGGTACACAGACAGAGACAGAGACACAGACAGAGACAGGGACAGAGACACAGACACAGACAGAGACAGGGACACAGACAGAGACAGAGACAGGGACAGAGACAGAGACAGAGACACAGACAGAGACACAGACGGAGACAGGGACACAGACAGAGACAGGGACACAGACAGAGACACAGACAGAGACAGGGACAGAGACAGCGACAGAGGCAGAGACACAGACAGAGACACAGACACAGACAGAGACAGGGACACAGACAGAGACAGGGACACAGAGAGGGACATAGACAGAGACACAGACAGAGACACAGACAGAGACACAGACACAGACAGAGACATAGGCAGAGACACAGACAGAGACAGAGACACAGACAGAGGCAGGAACAGAGACAGAGACACAGACAGAGACACAGACAGAGACAGAGACAGAGACACAGACAGAGACACAGGCAGAGACAGGGACAGAGACAGAGGCAGAGACACAGACAGAGACACAGACAGAGACAGGGACAGAGACAGAGACAAAGACACAGACAGAGATGCAGACAGAGACAGGGACAGAGACAGAGACGGAGACAGAGACACAGACAGAGACAGGGACAAAGACAGAGACAGAGACACAGACAGAGACAGAGACACAGACAGAGACACAGACAGAGACAGGGACAGAGACACAGACAGGGACACAGACAGAGACAGGGACAGAGACAGAGATAGGAACACAGCCAGAGACAGAGACACAGACAGAGACACAGACAGAGACAGGGACAGGGACAGAGACACAGACAGAGACTGGGACAGAGACACAGACAGAGACACAAACAGAGACTGAGACACAGACAGAGACAAGACAGAGAAACAGACAGAGACAGGGACAGGGACAGAGACAGAGACACAGACAGAGACAGAGACACAGACAGAGACACAGACAGAGACACAGACAGAGACAGGGACAGAGACAGAGACACAGACAGAGACAGAGACACAGGCAGAGACAGGGACAGAGACAGAGACAGAGACACAGGCAGAGACAGAGACACAGACAGAGACACAAACAGTGACAGGGACAGAGACACAGACAGAGACACAGACAGAGACAGAGACAGTGCCACAGACAGAGACAAAGACACAGACAGAGACACAGACAGAGACAGGGACAGGGACAGAGACAGAGACACAGACAGAGACACAGACAGAGACAGGGACAGAGATAGAGACAGGGACACAGACAGAGACAGAGACGCAGACAGAGACACAGACAGAGACAGGGACAGAGACAGAGGCAGAGACACAGACAGAGATAGGGGCAGAGACAGAGACAGAGACAGAGACAGAGACAGAGACACAGACAGAGACACAGACAGAGACAGGGACAGAGACTGAGACAGAGACTCAGAGAGAGACAGGGACACAGACAGAGACAGAGACACAGACAGAGACACAGACAGAGACAGAGGCACAGAGAGAGACACAAGCAGAGACAGGGACAGAGACAGAGGCAGAGACACAGACAGAGACGCAGACAGAGACAGGGACAGAGACAGAGACACAGACAGAGACAGAGACACAGACAGAGATGCAGACAGAGACAGGGACAGAGACAGAGACACATACAGAGACACAGACAGAGACAGGGACACAGACAGAGACAGGGACACAGACAGAGACACAGACAGAGACAGGGACAGAGACAGAGACAGAGACACAGACAGAGACATAGACAGAGAGAGGGACAGAGACACAGACAGGGACACAGAGAGAGACAGGGACAGAGACAGAGATAGGGACACAGACAGAGACAGAGACACAGGCAGAGACACAGACAGAGACAGGGACAGAGACAGAGACTGAGACACAGACAGAGACAGGGACAGAGACACAGACAGAGACACAAACAGAGACAGAGACACAGACAGAGACACAGACAGAGAAACAGACAGAGACAGGGACAGAGACAGAGACAGAGACACAGACAGAGACACAGACAGAGACAGGGACAGAGACAGAGACAGAGACACAGACAGAGACAGAGACACAGACAGAGACACAGACAGTGACAGGGACAGAGACAGAGATAGAGACACAGACAGAGACACAGACAGAGACAGAGACAGTGACACAGACAGATACAAAGGCATAGACAGAGACAGAGACAGAGACAGGGACAGGGACAGGGACAGAGACAGAGACAGAGACACTGACAGAGACACAGACAGAGACTGGGACAGAGACAGATACAGGGACACAGAGAGAGACAGAGACACAGACATAGACACAGACAGAGACAGGGACAGAGACGGAGACACAGACAGAGACAGGGACAGAGACAGAGACAGAGACACAGACAGAGACAGGGACAGAGACACAGGCAGAGACACAAACAGAGACACAGACAGAGACACAGACAGAGAAACAGACAGAGACAGGGACAGAGACAGAGACAGAGACACAGACAGAGACACAGACAGAGACAGGGACAGAGACAGAGACACAGACACAGACAGAGACAGAGACACAGACAGAGACACAGACAGTGACAGGGACAGAGACAGAGACAGAGACACAGACAGAGACACAGACAGAGACAGAGACAGTGACACAGACAGAGACAAAGACACAGACAGCGACAGAGAAAGAGACAGGGACAGGGACAGAGACAGAGACACAGACAGAGACACAGACAGAGACAGGGACAGAGACAGAGACAGGGACACAGACAGAGACAGAGACACAGACAGAGACACAGACAGAGACAGGGACAGAGACAGAGACACAGACTGAGACAGGGGCAGAGGCAGAGACAGAGACACAGACAGAGACAGAGACAGAGACACAGACAGAGACACAGACCGAGACAGGGACAGAGACTGAGACACAGACAGAGATAGAGACAGGGACATAGACAGAGACAGAAACACAGACAGAGAAACAGACAGAGGCAGTGACACAGACAGAGACAGGGACACAGACAGAGACAGAGACACAGACAGAGACAGGGACAGAGACAGAGACACAGACAGAGACACAGGCAGAGACAGGTACACAGACAGAGACAGCGACACAGACACAGAGAGAGACAGATTCAGGGGCAGAGACAGAGACAGAGACAGAGACAGGGGCACAGAGAGAGACACAGACAGAGACAGGGACAGAGACAGGGATACAGACAGAGACACAGACAGAGACACAGACAGAGACACAGACAGAGACACAGACAGAGACAGGGACAGAGACAGAGACAGGGACACAAACAGGGACACAGACAGAGACTGAGACACAGACAGAGACACAGACAGAGACAAGGACAGAGACAGAGACAGGGACAGAGACAGAGACAGGGACACAGACAGAGACACAGGCAGAGACAGAGACACAGACAGAGACAGAGACACAGACAGAGACAGGGACAGAGACACAGACAGAGACACAGACCGAGACACAGACAGTGAAACGGACAGTGACAGAGACAGGGACACAGGCAGGGACACAGACAGAGACAGAGACACAGACAGAGACACAGACAGAGACAGGGACAAAGACAGAGACAGGGACAGAGACAGAGACAGGGACACAGACAGAGACACAGACAGAGACAGAGCCACATACAGAGAGAGAGACACAGACAGAGACAGGGACAGAGACAGAGACACCGACACAGACACAGACAGAGACAGAGACATAGACAGAGACAGAGACACAGACAGAGACAGGGACAGAGACAGAGACAGAGACACAGATAGAAACACAGACAGAGACAGGTACACAGACAGGGACACAGACAGAGACAGGGACAGAGACAGAGACAGGGACACAGACAGAGACACAGGCAGGGACACAGACTGAGACAGGGACAGAGACAGAGACAGGGACAGAGACAGAGACAGGGACACAGACAGAGACACAGACAGAGACAGGGATTTAGACAGAGACACATACACAGACAGAGACAGGGACAGAGACACAGACAGAGACAGGGACACAGACAGAGACAGAGACAGGGAAAGAGACAGAGACAGAGACACAGACAGAGACTGAGGCAGAGACAGGGACACAGACAGAGACAGGGTCACAGACAGAGACACAGACAGAGACACAGACAGGGACACAGACCGAGACAGAGACAGAGACATAGAAAGAGACAGGGACAGAGACAGAGACACAGACAGGGACACATACAGAGACAGAGAAACAGACAGAGACACAGACAGAGACAGGGACACAGACAGAGACAGGGACACAGGCAGAGACACAGACAGAGACAGGGACACAGACAGGGACACAGACAGAGACAGGGACAGAGACAGAGACACAGAGAGAGACAGAGACACACACACAGACAGTGACAGGCAGAGACAGGGACACAGACAGACACAGAGACAGAGACACAGACAGAGACACAGACAGAGACTGAGACACAGACAGAGACTGAGACACAGACAGACACAGAGACTCAGAGATAGACACAGACAGACACAGACACACAGGCAGAGATACAGACAGAGACTGGGACACAGACAGAGACAGGGATACAGACAGAGATACAGACACAGATTGAGGCAGAGACAGGGACACAGACAGAGACAGAGACACAGACAGAGACAGGGACAGAGACAGAGACAGAGACACAGACAGAGACACAGACAGAGACAGTTACACAGACAGAGACAGAGACAGGGACAGAGACAGAGACAGAGACAGAGACAGGGACAGGGACAGAGACAGAGACACAGACACAGACAGAGATACAGACGGAGACAGGGACACAGTCAGAGACAGGGACACAGACAGAGACACAGACAGAGACAGGGACAGAGACAGCGACAGAGGCAGAGACACAGACAGAAACACAGACACAGACAGAGACAGGGACACAGACAGAGACAGGGACACAGACAGAGACACAGACAGAGACACAGACACAGACAGAGACATAGGCAGAGACACAGACAGAGACAAAGACAGAGACACAGACACAGACAGAGACATAGGCAGAGACACAGACAGAGACAGGGACACAGACAGAGACAGGGACACAGACAGAGACACAGACAGAGACACAGACACAGACAGAGACATAGGCAGAGACACAGACAGAGACACAGACAGAGACACAGACACAGACAGAGACATAGGCAGAGACAGAGACAGAGACACAGACAGAGACAGGGACACAGACAGAGACAGGGACACAGACAGAGACACAGACAGAGACACAGACACAGACAGAGACACAGACAGAAACACAGACACAGACACAGACAGAGACATAGGCAGAGACACAGACAGAGACAGAGACACAGACAGAGGCAGGAACAGAGACAGAGACACAGACAGAGACACAGACAGAGACAGAGACAGAGACACAGACAGAGACACAGGCAGAGACAGGGACAGAGACAGAGGCAGAGACACTGACAGAGACACAGACAGAGACTGGGACAGAGACAGAGACAGAGACAGAGACACAGAGAGAGATGCAGACAGAGACAGGGACAGAGACAGAGATGGAGACAGAGACACAGATAGAGACTGGGACACAGACAGAGACAGAGACAAATAACAGAGACAGAGACACAGACAGAGGCACAGACAGAGACAGGGACAGAGACACAGACAGGGACACAGACAGAGACAGGGACAGAGACAGAGATAGGGACACAGACAGAGACAGAGTCACAGACAGAGACAGGGAAAGAGACACAGACAGAGACTGGGACAGAGACACAGACAGAGACACAAACAGAGACAGAGACACAGACAGAGACACAGACAGAGAAACAGACAGAGACAGGGACAGGGACAGAGACAGAGACACAGACAGAGACAGAGACACAGACAGAGACACAGACAGAGACAGGGACAGAGACAGAGACACAGACAGAGACACAGACAGAGACACAGACAGAGACAGGGACAGAGACAGAGACAGAGACACAGGCAGAGACAGAGACACAGACAGACACAGAGACTCAGAGATAGACACAGACAGACACAGACACACAGGCAGAGATACAGACAGAGACTGGGACACAGACAGATACAGGGATACAGACACAGATTGAGGCAGAGACAGGGACACAGACAGAGACAGAGACACAGACAGAGACAGGGACAGAGACATAGACAGAGACACAGACAGAAACACAGACAGAGACAGTTACACAGACAGAGACAGAGACAGGGACAGAGACAGAGACAGAGACAGAGACAGGGACAGGGACAGAGACAGAGACAGAGACACAGACAGAGATACAGACGGAGACAGGGACACAGTCAGAGACAGGGACACAGACAGAGACACAGACAGAGACAGGGACAGAGACAGCGACAGAGACAGAGACACAGACAGAAACACAGACACAGACAGAGACAGGGACACAGACAGAGACAGGGACACAGACAGAGACACAGACAGAGACACAGACACAGACAGAGACATAGGCAGAGACACAGACAGAGACAAAGACAGAGACACAGACACAGACAGAGACATAGGCAGAGACACAGACAGAGACAGGGACACAGACAGAGACAGGGACACAGACAGAGACACAGACAGAGACACAGACAGAGACAGAGACATAGGCAGAGACACAGACAGAGACACAGACAGAGACACAGACACAGACAGAGACATAGGCAGAGACAGAGACAGAGACACAGACAGAGACAGGGACACAGACAGAGACAGGGACACAGACAGAGACACAGACAGAGACACAGACACAGACAGAGACACAGACAGAGACACAGACACAGACAGAGACATAGGCAGAGACGCAGACAGAGACAGAGACACAGACAGAGGCAGGAACAGAGACAGAGACACAGACAGAGACACAGGCAGAGACAGAGACACAGACAGAGACAGAGGCAGAGACAGGGACAGAGACAGAGGCAGAGACACTGACAGAGACACAGACAGAGACTGGGACAGAGACAGCGACAGAGACAGAGACACAGACAGAGATGCAGACAGAGACAGGGACAGAGACAGAGACGGAGACAGAGATACAGACAGAGACAGGGACACAAACAGAGACAGAGACAAATAACAGAGACAGGGACAGAGTCACAGACAGGGACACAGACAGAGACAGGGACAGAGACAGAGATAGGGACACAGACAGAGACAGAGACACAGACAGAGACAGGGAAAGAGACACAGACAGAGACTGGGACAGAGACACAGACAGAGACACAAACAGAGACAGAGACACAGACAGAGACACAGACAGAGAAACAGACAGAGACAGGGACAGGGACAGAGACACAGACACAGACAGAGACAGAGACACAGACAGAGACACAGACAGAGACAGGGACAGAGACAGAGACAAAGACAGAGACACAGACAGAGACACAGACAGAGACAGGGACAGAGACAGAGACAGAGACACAGGCAGAGACAAAGACACAGACAGAGACGCAGACAGTGACAGGGACAGAGACAGAGACACAGACAGAGACACAGACAGATACAGAGACAGTGACACAGACAGAGACAAAGACACAGACAGAGACACAGACAGAGACAGGGACAGGGACAGAGACACAGACACAGACAGAGACACAGACAGAGACAGGGACAGAGATAGAGACAGGGACACAGACAGTGACAGAGACACAGACAGAGACACAGACAGAGACAAGGACAGAGACAGAGACACAGACAGAGATAGGGGCAGAGACAGAGACACAGACAGAGACAGAGACAGAGACACAGACAGAGACACAGACAGAGACAGAGACAGAGACTGAGACACAGACAGAGACAGGGACAGGGACATAGACCGAGACAGGGACACAGACAGAGACAGAGACACAGACAGAGACGCAGACAGAGACAGGGACAGAGACAGAGACAGAGACACAGACAGAGACAGAGACACAGACAGAGATGCAGACAGAGACAGGGACAGAGACAGAGACACAGACAGAGACACAGACAGAGACAGGGACACAGACAGAGACACGGGCACTGACAGAGACAGAGACACAGACAGAGACACAGACAGAGAAAGGGACAGAGACAGAGACAGAGACACAGACAGATACACAGACAGAGAGAGGGACAGAGACACAGACAGGGACACAGACAGAGACAGGGGCAGAGACCGAGATAGGGACACAGACAGAGACAGAGACACAGACAGAGACACAGGCAGAGACAGGGACAGAGACTGAGACACAGACAGAGACAGGGACAGGGACATAGACAGAGACAGGGGCACAGACAGAGACAGAGACACAGACAGAGACACAGACAGAGATAGAGACACAGAGAGAGACACAGGCAGAGACAGGGACAAAGACAGAGGCAGAGACACAGACAGAGACGCAGACAGAAACAGGGATAGAGATAGAGACAGAGACACAGACAGAGATGCAGACAGCGACAGGGACAGAGACAGAGACACAGACACAGACAGAGACACAGACAGAGACAGGGACACAGACAGAGACAGGGACACTGACAGAGACAGAGACAGACAGAGACACAGACAGAGACAGGGACAGCGACAGAGACACAGACAGAGACACAGACAGAGAGAGGGACAGAGACACAGACAGGGACAAAGACAGAGACAGGGACAGAGAAAAAGATAGGGACACAGACAGAGACAGAGACACAGACAGAGACACAGACAGAGACAGGGACAGAGACAGAGACAGAGACACAGACAGAGACAGGGACAGAGACACAGACAGAGACACAAACAGAGTCAGAGACACAGACAGAGACACAGACAGAGAAACAGACAGACACACAGACAGAGACAGGGACACAGACAGAGACAGGGACACAGGCAGAGACACAGACAGAGACAGCGACACAGACAGGGACACAGACAGAGACAGGGACAGAGACAGAGACACAGAGAGAGACAGAGACACACACACAGACAGTGACAGGCAGAGACAGGGACACAGACAGACACAGAGACAGATACACAGACAGAGACACAGACAGAGACTGAGACACAGACAGAGACTGAGACACAGACAGACACAGAGACTCAGAGATAGACACAGACAGACACAGACACACAGGCAGAGATACAGACAGAGACTGGGACACAGACAGAGACAGGGATACAGACAGAGATACAGACACAGATTGAGGCAGAGACAGGGACACAGACAGAGACATTGACACAGACAGAGACAGGGACAGAGACATAGACAGAGACACAGACAGAGACACAGACAGAGACAGTTACACAGACAGAGACAGAGACAGGGACAGAGACAGAGACAGAGACAGAGACAGGGACAGGGACAGAGACAGAGACACAGACACAGACAGATATACAGACGGAGACAGGGACACAGTCAGAGACAGGGACACAGACAGAGACACAGACAGAGACAGGGACAGAGACAGCGACAGAGGCAGAGACACAGACAGAAACACAGACACAGACAGAGACAGGGACACAGACAGAGACAGGGACACAGACAGAGACACAGACAGAGACACAGACACAGACAGAGACATAGGCAGAGACACAGACAGAGACAAAGACAGAGACACAGACACAGACAGAGACATAGGCAGAGACACAGACAGAGACAGGGACACAGACAGAGACAGGGACACAGACAGAGACACAGACAGAGACACAGACACAGACAGAGACATAGGCAGAGACACAGACAGAGACACAGACAGAGACACAGACACAGACAGAGACATAGGCAGAGACAGAGACAGAGACACAGACAGAGACAGGGACACAGACAGAGACAGGGACACAGACAGAGACACAGACAGAGACACAGACAGAGACACAGACACAGACACAGACACAGACACAGACAGAGACATAGGCAGAGACACAGACAGAGACAGAGACACAGACAGAGGCAGGAACAGAGACAGAGACACAGACAGAGACACAGACAGAGACAGAGACACAGACAGAGACACAGGCAGAGACACAGGCAGAGACAGGACAGAGACAGAGGCAGAGACACTGACAGAGACACAGACAGAGACTGGGACAGAGACAGAGACACAGACAGAGACACAGACAGAGATGCAGACAGAGACAGGGACAGAGAAAGAGACGGAGACAGAGACACAGATAGAGACAGGGACACAGACAGAGACAGAGACAAATAACAGAGACAGAGACACAGACAGAGGCACAGACAGAGACAGGGACAGAGACACAGACAGGGACACAGACAGAGACAGGGACAGAGACAGAGATAGGGACACAGACAGAGACAGAGTCACAGACAGAGACAGGGAAAGAGACACAGACAGAGACTGGGACAGAGACACAGTCAGAGACACAAACAGAGACAGAGACACAGACAGAGACACAGACAGAGAAACAGACAGAGACAGGGACAGGGACAGAGACAGAGACACAGACAGAGACAGAGACACAGACAGAGACACAGACAGAGACAGGGACAGGGACAGAGACACAGACAGAGACACAGACAGAGACACAGACAGAGACAGGGACAGAGACAGAGACAGAGACACAGGCAGAGACAGAGACACAGACAGACACAGAGACTCAGAGATAGACACAGACAGACACAGACACACAGGCAGAGATACAGACAGAGACTGGGACACAGACAGATACAGTGATACAGACACAGATTGAGGCAGAGACAGGGACACAGACAGAGACAGAGACACAGACAGAGACAGGGACAGAGACATAGACAGAGACACAGACAGAGACACAGACAGAGACAGTTACACAGACAGAGACAGAGACAGGGACAGAGACAGAGACAGAGACAGAGACAGGGACAGGGACAGAGACAGAGACAGAGACACAGACAGAGATACAGACGGAGACAGGGACACAGTCAGAGACAGGGACACAGACAGAGACACAGACAGAGACAGGGACAGAGACAGCGACAGAGACAGAGACACAGACAGAAACACAGACACAGACAGAGACAGGGACACAGACAGAGACAGGGACACAGACAGAGACACAGACAGAGACACAGACACAGACAGAGACATAGGCAGAGACACAGACAGAGACAAAGACAGAGACACAGACACAGACAGAGACATAGGCAGAGACAGAGACAGGGACACAGACAGAGACAGGGACACAGACAGAGACACAGACAGAGACACAGACACAGACAGAGACATAGGCAGAGACACAGACAGAGACACTGACAGAGACACAGACACAGACAGAGACATAGGCAGAGACAGAGTCAGAGACACAGACAGAGACAGGGACACAGACAGAGACAGGGACACAGACAGAGACACAGACAGAGACACAGACACAGACAGAGACACAGACAGAGACACAGACAGAGACATAGGCAGAGACGCAGACAGAGACACAGACACAGACAGAGGCAGGAACAGAGACAGAGACACAGACAGAGACACAGACAGAGACAGAGACAGAGACACAGACAGAGACACAGGCAGAGACAGGGACAGAGACAGAGGCTGAGACACTGACAGAGACACAGACAGAGACTGGGACAGAGACAGAGACAGAGACAGAGACACAGACAGAGATGCAGACAGAGACAGGGACAGAGACAGAGACGGATACAGAGACACAGACAGAGACAGGGACACAAACAGAGACAGAGACAAATAACAGAGACAGAGACACAGACAGAGGCACAGACAGAGACAGGGACAGAGACACAGACAGGGACACAGACAGAGACAGGGACAGAGACAGAGATAGGGACACAGACAGAGACAGAGACACAGACAGAGACAGGGAAAGAGACACAGACAGAGACTGGGACAGAGACACAGACAGAGACACAAACAGAGACAGAGACACAGACAGAGACACAGACAGAGAAACAGACAGAGACAGGGACAGGGACAGAGACAGAGACACAGACAGAGACAGAGACACAGACAGAGACACAGACAGAGACAGGGACAGAGACAGAGACAAAGACAGAGACACAGACAGAGACACAGACAGAGACAGGGACAGAGACAGAGACAGAGACACAGGCAGAGACAGAGACACAGACAGAGACGCAGACAGTGACAGGGACAGAGACAGAGACACAGACAGAGACACAGACAGATACAGAGACAGTGACACAGACAGAGACAAAGACACAGACAGAGACACAGACAGAGACAGGGACAGGGACAGAGACACAGACACAGACAGAGACACAGACAGAGACAGGGACAGAGATAGAGACAGGGACACAGACAGTGACAGAGACACAGACAGAGACACAGACAGAGACAAGGACAGAGACAGAGACACAGACAGATATAGGGGCAGAGACAGAGACACAGACACAGACAGAGACAGAGACAGAGACACAGACAGAGACACAGACAGAGACAGAGACAGAGACTGAGACACAGACAGAGACAGGGACAGGGACATAGACCGAGACAGGGACACAGACAGAGACAGAGACACAGACAGAGACGCAGACAGAGACAGGGACAGAGACAGAGACAGAGACAGAGACACAGACAGAGACAGAGACACAGACAGAGATGCAGACAGAGACAGGGACAGAGACAGAGACACAGACAGAGACACAGACAGAGACAGGGACACAGACAGAGACAGGGGCACTGACAGAGACAGAGACACAGACAGAGACACAGACAGAGAAAGGGACAGAGACAGAGACAGAGACACAGACAGATACACAGACAGAGAGAGGGACAGAGACACAGACAGGGACACAGACAGAGACAGGGGCAGAGACCGAGATAGGGACACAGACAGAGACAGAGACACAGACAGAGACACAGGCAGAGACAGGGACAGAGACTGAGACACAGACAGAGACAGGGACAGGGACATAGACAGAGACAGGGGCACAGACAGAGACAGAGACACAGACAGAGACACAGACAGAGATAGAGACACAGAGAGAGACACAGGCAGAGACAGGGACAAAGACAGAGGCAGAGACACAGACAGAGATGCAGACAGAGACAGGGACAGAGACAGAGACACAGACAGAGACACAGACAGAGACAGGGACACAGACAGAGACAGGGACACTGACAGAGACACAGACACAGACAGAGACACAGACAGAGACAGGGACAGCGACAGAGACACAGACAGAGACACAGACAGAGAGAGGGACAGAGACACAGACAGGGACAAAGACAGAGACAGGGACAGAGAAAAAGATAGGGACACAGACAGAGACAGAGACACAGACAGAGACACAGACAGAGACAGGGACAGAGACAGAGACAGAGACACAGACAGAGACAGGGACAGAGACACAGACAGAGACACAAACAGAGTCAGAGACACAGACAGAGACACAGACAGAGAAACAGACAGAGACAGGGACATAGACAGAGACAGAGACACAGACAGAGACACAGACAGAGACACAGACAGAGACAGAGACAGGGACAGAGACAGAGACAGAGACAGAGACACAGACAGAGACACAGACAGTGACAGGGACAGAGACAGAGACAGAGACACAGACAGAGACAGTGACAGAGACAGTGACACAGACAAAGACAAAGACACAGACAGAGACAGAGACAGAGACAGGGACAGGGACAGAGACAGAGACACAGACAGAGACAGGGACAGAGACAGAGACAGGGACACAGACAGAGACAGAGACATAGACAGAGACACAGACAGAGACAGGGACAGAGACAGAGACACAGACAGAGACAGGGGCAGAGGCAGAGACAGAGACACAGACAGAGACCGAGACACAGGCAGAGACACAGACAGAGACATGGGCAGAGACTGAGACACAGACAGAGATAGAGACAGGGACATAGACAGAGACAGAAACACAGACAGAGAAACAGACAGAGGCAGTGACACAGACAGAGACAGGGACACAGACATAGACAGAGACATTGACAGAGACAGGGACAGAGACAGAGACACAGACAGAGACACAGGCAGAGACAGGTACACAGACAGAGACAGCGACACAGACACAGTCAGAGACAGAGACAGAGACAGAGACAGGGACAGAGACAGAGACAGAGACAGAGACAGGGACACAGACAGAGACACAGACAGAGACAGGGACAGAGACAGAGACAGGGACACAGACAGAGACACAGACACAGACAGAGACAGAGACACAGACAGAGACACAGACAGAGACACAGACAGAGACAGGGACAGAGTCAGAGACAGAGACAGAGACACAGACACAGACAGAGACACAGACAGAGACAGGGACAGAGACAGAGACAGGGACACAGACAGGGACACAGACAGAGACTGAGACACAGACAGGGACACAGACAGAGACAAGGACAGAGACAGAGACAGGGACAGAGACAGAGACAGGGACACAGACAGAGACACAGACTGAGACAGAGACACAGACAGAGACAGAGACACAGACAGAGACAGGGACAGAGACACAGACAGAGACACAGACAGAGACACAGACAGAGACAGTGACAGTGACAGAGACAGGGACACAGGCAGGGACACAGAAAGAGACAGAGAAACAGACAGAGACACAGACAGAGACAGGGACAAAGACAGAGACAGGGGCAGAGACAGAGACAGGGACACAGACAGAGACACAGACAGAGACACAGACACAGACAGAGACAGAGACACAGACAGAGACAGGGACAGAGACAGAGACACAGACACAGACACAGACACAGACAGAGACATAGACGGAGACAGAGACACAGACAGAGACAGAGACACAGACAGAGACAGGGGCAGAGACAGAGACAGAGACACAGACAGAGACAGAGACACAGACAGAGATGCAGACAGAGACAGGGACAGAGACAGAGACACAGGCAGGGACACAGAAAGAGACAGAGAAACAGACAGAGACACAGACAGAGACAGGGACAAAGACAGAGACAGGGGCAGAGACAGAGACAGAGACACAGACAGAGACAGAGACACAGACAGAGATGCAGACAGAGACAGGGACAGAGACAGAGACACAGACAGAGACACAGACAGAGACAGGGACACAGACAGAGACAGGGGCACTGACAGAGACAGAGACACAGACAGAGACACAGACAGAGAAAGGGACAGAGACAGAGACAGAGACACAGACAGATACACAGACAGAGAGAGGGACAGAGACACAGACAGGGACACAGACAGAGACAGGGGCAGAGACCGAGATAGGGACACAGACAGAGACAGAGACACAGACAGAGACACAGGCAGAGACAGGGACAGAGACTGAGACACAGACAGAGACAGGGACAGGGACATAGACAGAGACAGGGGCACAGACAGAGACAGAGACACAGACAGAGACACAGACAGGGATAGAGACACAGAGAGAGACACAGGCAGAGACAGGGACAAAGACAGAGGCAGAGACACAGACAGAGACGCAGACAGAAACAGGGATAGAGATAGAGACAGAGACACAGACAGAGATGCAGACAGAGACAGGGACAGAGACAGAGACACAGACAGAGACACAGACAGAGACAGGGACACAGACAGAGACAGGGACACTGACAGAGACAGAGACACAGACAGAGACACAGACAGAGACAGGGACAGCGACAGAGACACAGACAGAGATACAGACAGAGAGAGGGACAGAGACACAGACAGGGACAAAGACAGAGACAGGGACAGAGAAAAAGATAGGGACACAGACAGAGACAGAGACACAGACAGAGACACAGACAGAGACAGGGACAGAGACAGAGACAGAGACACAGACAGAGACAGGGACAGAGACACAGACAGAGACACAAACAGAGTCAGAGACACAGACAGAGACACAGACAGAGAAACAGACTGAGACAGGGACATAGACAGAGACAGAGACACAGACAGAGACACAGACAGAGACACAGACAGAGACAGAGACAGGGACAGAGACAGAGACACAGACAGAGACACAGACAGAGACACAGACAGTGACAGGGACAGAGACAGAGACAGAGACACAGACAGAGACAGTGACAGAGACAGTGACAGAGACACAAACAGAGTCAGAGACACAGACAGAGACACAGACAGAGAAACAGACAGAGACAGGGACATAGACAGAGACAGAGACACAGGCAGAGACACAGACAGAGACATGGGCAGAGACTGAGACACAGACAGAGATAGAGACAGGGACATAGACAGAGACAGAAACACAGACAGAGAAACAGACAGAGGCAGTGACACAGACAGAGACAGGGACACAGACATAGACAGAGACATTGACAGAGACAGGGACAGAGACAGAGACACAGACAGAGACACAGGCAGAGACAGGTACACAGACAGAGACAGCGACACAGACACAGTCAGAGACAGAGACAGAGACAGAGACAGGGACAGAGACAGAGACAGAGACAGAGACAGAGACAGGGACACAGACAGAGACACAGACAGAGACAGGGACAGAGACAGAGACAGGGACACAGACAGAGACACAGACACAGACAGAGACAGAGACACAGACAGAGACACAGACAGAGACACAGACAGAGACAGGGACAGAGTCAGAGACAGAGACACAGACACAGACAGAGACACAGACAGAGACAGGGACAGAGACAGAGACAGGGACACAGACAGGGACACAGACAGAGACTGAGACACAGACAGGGACACAGACAGAGACAAGGACAGAGACAGAGACAGGGACACAGACAGAGACAGGGACACAGACAGAGACACAGACTGAGACAGAGACACAGACAGAGACAGAGACACAGACAGAGACAGGGACAGAGACACAGACAGAGACACAGACAGAGACACAGACAGAGACACAGACAGAGACAGTGACAGTGACAGAGACAGGGACACAGGCAGGGACACAGAAAGAGACAGAGAAACAGACAGAGACACAGACAGAGACAGGGACAAAGACAGAGACAGGGGCAGAGACAGAGACAGGGACACAGACAGAGACACAGACAGAGACACAAACACAGACAGAGACAGAGACACAGACAGAGACAGGGACAGAGACAGAGACACAGACACAGACACAGACACAGACAGAGACATAGACGGAGACAGAGACACAGACAGAGACAGAGACACAGACAGAGACAGGGGCAGAGACAGAGACAGAGACACAGACAGAGACAGAGACACAGACAGAGATGCAGACAGAGACAGGGACAGAGACAGAGACACAGGCAGGGACACAGAAAGAGACAGAGAAACAGACAGAGACACAGACAGAGACAGGGACAAAGACAGAGACAGGGGCAGAGACAGAGACAGAGACACAGACAGAGACAGAGACACAGACAGAGATGCAGACAGAGACAGGGACAGAGACAGAGACACAGACAGAGACACAGACAGAGACAGGGACACAGACAGAGACAGGGGCACTGACAGAGACAGAGACACAGACAGAGACACAGACAGAGAAAGGGACAGAGACAGAGACAGAGACACAGACAGATACACAGACAGAGAGAGGGACAGAGACACAGACAGGGACACAGACAGAGACAGGGGCAGAGACCGAGATAGGGACACAGACAGAGACAGAGACACAGACAGAGACACAGGCAGAGACAGGGACAGAGACTGAGACACAGACAGAGACAGGGACAGGGACATAGACAGAGACAGGGGCACAGACAGAGACAGAGACACAGACAGAGATACAGACAGGGATAGAGACACAGAGAGAGACACAGGCAGAGACAGGGACAAAGACAGAGGCAGAGACACAGACAGAGACGCAGACAGAAACAGGGATAGAGATAGAGACAGAGACACAGACAGAGATGCAGACAGAGACAGGGACAGAGACAGAGACACAGACAGAGACACAGACAGAGACAGGGACACAGACAGAGACAGGGACACTGACAGAGACAGAGACACAGACAGAGACACAGACAGAGACAGGGACAGCGACAGAGACACAGACAGAGATACAGACAGAGAGAGGGACAGAGACACAGACAGGGACAAAGACAGAGACAGGGACAGAGAAAAAGATAGGGACACAGACAGAGACAGAGACACAGACAGAGACACAGACAGAGACAGGGACAGAGACAGAGACAGAGACACAGACAGAGACAGGGACAGAGACACAGACAGAGACACAAACAGAGTCAGAGACACAGACAGAGACACAGACAGAGAAACAGACAGAGACAGGGACATAGACAGAGACAGAGACACAGACAGAGACACAGACAGAGACAGAGACAGGGACAGAGACAGAGACACAGACAGAGACACAGACAGAGACACAGACAGTGACAGGGACAGAGACAGAGACAGAGACACAGACAGAGACAGTGACAGAGACAGTGACACAGACAGAGACAAAGACACAGACAGAGACAGAGACAGGGACAGGGACAGAGACAGAGACACAGACAGAGACACAGACAGAGACAGGGACAGAGACAGAGACAGGGACAGAGACAGAGACAGAGACATAGACAGAGACACAGACAGAGACAGGGACAGAGACAGAGACACAGACAGAGACAGGGGCAGAGGCAGAGACAGAGACACAGACAGAGACCGAGACACAGGCAGAGACACAGACAGAGACATGGGCAGAGACTGAGACACAGACAGAGATAGAGACAGGGACATAGACAGAGACAGAAACACAGACAGAGAAACAGACAGAGGCAGTGACACAGACAGAGACAGGGACACAGACATAGACAGAGACATTGACAGAGACAGGGACAGAGACAGAGACACAGACAGAGACACAGGCAGAGACAGGTACACAGACAGAGACAGCGACACAGACACAGTCAGAGACAGAGACAGAGACAGAGACAGGGACAGAGACAGAGACAGAGACAGGGACACAGACAGAGACACAGACAGAGACAGGGACAGAGACAGAGACAGGGACACAGACAGAGACACAGACACAGACAGAGACAGAGACACAGACAGAGACACAGACAGAGACACAGACAGAGACAGGGACAGAGTCAGAGACAGAGACAGAGACACAGACACAGACAGAGACACAGACAGAGACAGGGACAGAGACAGAGACAGGGACACAGACAGGGACACAGACAGAGACTGAGACACAGACAGGGACACAGACAGAGACAAGGACAGAGACAGAGACAGGGACAGAGACAGAGACAGGGACACAGACAGAGACACAGACTGAGACAGAGACACAGACAGAGACAGAGACACAGACAGAGACAGGGACAGAGACACAGACAGAGACAGAGACACAGACAGAGACACAGACAGAGACACAGACAGAGACAGTGACAGTGACAGAGACAGGGACACAGGCAGGGACACAGAAAGAGACAGAGAAACAGACAGAGACACAGACAGAGACAGGGACAAAGACAGAGACAGGGGCAGAGACAGAGACAGGGACACAGACAGAGACACAGACAGAGACACAGACACAGACAGAGACAGAGACACAGACAGAGACAGGGACAGAGACAGAGACACAGACACAGACACAGACACAGACAGAGACATAGACGGAGACAGAGACACAGACAGAGACAGGGACAGAGACAGAGACACAGACACAGACAGAAACACAGACAGAGACAGGTACACAGACAGAGACACAGACAGAGACAGGGACAGAGACAGAGACAGGGACACAGACAGAGACACAGGCAGAGACACAGACTGAGACAGGGACAGAGACAGAGACAGGGACAGAGACAGAGACAGGGACACAGACAGAGACACAGACAGATACAGGGATAGAGACAGAGACACATACACAGACAGAGACAGGGACAGAGACACAGGCAGAGACAGGGACACAGACACAGACAGAGACAGAGACAGGGACAGAGACACAGACTCAGACTCAGACAGAGACAGGGACACAGACAGAGACAGGGACACAGACAGAGACACAGACAGAGACACAGACAGGGACACAGACAGAGACAGGGACAGAGACAGAGACACAGACAGAGACAGGGACAGAGACAGAGACAGAGACACAGACAGGGACACAGACAGAGACAGAGAAACAGACAGACACACAGACAGAGACAGGGACACAGACAGAGACAGGGACACAGGCAGAGACACAGACAGAGACAGCGACACAGACAGGGACACAGACAGAGACAGGGACAGAGACAGAGACACAGAGAGAGACAGAGACACACACACAGACAGTGACAGGCAGAGACAGGGACACAGACAGACACAGAGACAGATACACAGAAAGAGACACAGACAGAGACAGGGACACAGACAGAGACACAGACAGATACACAGTAGGGACACAGACAGAGACAGGGACAGAGACACAGGCACAGACAGAGACAGGGACAGAGACAGAGACACAGACAAAGACAGGGACAGAGACTCAGACAGGGACGCAGACAGAGACAGGGACACAGGCAGAGACAGAGACACAGACAGAGACACAGACACAGACACAGACAGGGACACAGACAGGGACAGGGACACAGACAGGGACAGAGACACTGACAGGGACAGGGACAGAGACACAGACAGGGACACAGACAGAGACAGAGACACAGACAGAGACACAGAATTAGACAGGGACACCGACAGAGACAGAGACACTGACAGAGACACAGACAGGGACAGAGACAGGGACAGAGACAGAGACACAGACAGAGACAGGGACAGAGACACAGACAGGGACAGGGACAGAGACAGAGACAGGGGCAGAGACAGAGACACAGACAGAGACACAGACAGAGACAGGGACACAGACAGAGACAGGGACACAGACAGAGACACAGACAGAGACAGGGACAGAGACAGAGACACAGACAGAGACACAGACACAGACAGAGACAGGGACACAGAAAGGAAACAGACAGGGACACAGACAGAGACAGAGAAACAGACAGAGACACAGACAGAGACAGGGACACAGACAGAGACAGGGACACAGGCAGAGACACAGACAGAGACAGCGACACAGACAGGGACACAGACAGAGACAGGGACAGAGACAGAGACACAGAGAGAGACAGAGACACACACACATACAGTGACAGGCAGAGACAGGGACACAGAGAGACACAGAGACAGATACACAGACAGAGACACAGACAGAGACAGGGACACAGACAGAGACACAGACAGAGACACAGACAGGGACACAGACAGAGACAGGGACAGAGACACAGACACAGACAGAGACAGGGACAGAGAGAGACACAGACACAGACAGGGACAGAGACTCAGACAGGGACGCAGACAGAGACAGGGACACAGACAGAGACAGAGACAGAGACACAGACACAGACACAGACAGGGACACAGACAGGGACAGGGACACAGACAGGGACAGAGACACTGACAGGGACAGGGACAGAGACACAGTCAGGGACACAGACAGAGACACAGACAGAGACACAGAATCAGACAGGGACACAGACAGAGACAGAGACACTGACAGAGACACAGACAGGGACAGAGACAGAGACACAGACAGAGACAGGGACAGAGACACCGACACAGACACAGACAGGGACAGAGACAGAGCCAGAGACAGGGACAGAGACAGAGACAGAGACAGAGACAGAGACAGAGACAGGGACACAGACAGAGACAGAGACAGGGACACAGACAGAGACACAGACAGAGACAGAGACACAGACACAGTCAGAGACACAGACAGAGACACAGACACAGACACAGACACAGACAGGGACACAGACAGAGACACAGACAGAGACAGAGACACAGACACAGACAGAGACACAGACACAGACACAGACAGAGACAAGGACACAGACAGGGACACAGACAGGGACACAGACAGAGACACAGACAGAGACACAGACACAGACAGAGACACAGACAGAGACACAGACACAGACAGTATCACAATTTACAGTGGTCTCTGGGCAGTACATCATTACTTACATTGGCCCCGGGGCAGTATGTCATTATTTACAGAGGTCCGTGAGTAGTGTATCATTATTTACAGTGGTCCCAGGGCAGTATAATATTATTTACCGTGGTGTCTGTGTTGCATATCATTATTTACTGTGGTCCCTTGGGTAGTCTATCATTATTTACAGAGGTCCCTGTGCAGTTCAGCATTATTTACAGCAGTCCCTGCTGGGAAATTTTATTATTTGCTGTGGTCCCTGGATAGTATTTCATTATTTACAATGATCCCTGGGTAGCACCTTATTATTTGCAGTGGTCCCTGTGTGGTACATCATGATTTACAACCGTCCCAGGATGGACTTTCATTATTTACTGAAGTCCCTGGGTAGTATCTCATTATTTACCGTCTTCCCTGGGTAGTATTGTCATTATTTACAGTGGTCCCTGTGTCCTATATCAATATTTCCAGTGGTCACTGGATGGTATTTCATTGTTTACAGTGGTTTCTGTGTAGTATATCATTTTTTACAGCGGTCCCTGTGCAGAATATCTGTATTTACAGTTATCCCTGCGTAGTGTATCATTACTTAGAACGGTCCCAGGGTGGGTCCTCATTATTTGCTGTGGTCCCTGGAAAGTATACCATTATTTACAGTGGTTGCTGTGTAATATATCATTATTTACAGTGGTGTCTGGCTCGTATATCATTTTTTACTGTGGTCTCTGGGTAGCATATCAGTATTTGCAGCGGTCCCTTGGCAGTATTGCATTATGTACAGTGATCTCTGTGTAGTACATTATTGGTTACAACGGACCTAGTGAGGATTATCATTGTTTAGAGTTGTCCCTGGATAGTACATTAGTATTCACAGTGGTCCCTGTGTAGTATATAGTTATTTACAGTGGTCCCTGTGTGGTACATCATTATTTACAGTGTTTCTTTTTGTATGTCATTATTTCGAGTGTCCCTCTGTGGTACATCATCATTTACAACGCTCCCAGTGTGAAATGTCATTATTTACTGTGGTCCCTTGGGTAGTCTCTCATTATTTACAGCGGTCCCTGTGTAGTTCAGCATTATTTACAACGGTCCCAGTGTGAAATGTCATTATTTACTGTGGTCCCTGGGATGTATATCATTATTTACAGTGGTCCCAAGGCACTATAATATTATTTACAGTGGTGTCTGTGTTGTATATCATTATGTACAGTGGTCCCTATGTAGTATATCATGCTTTACAGTGGTCCCTTGGGTAGTCTATCATTATTTGCAGTGGTCCCTGTGTAGTTCAGCATTATTTACAGCGGTCCCGGGGGGGGGGGGGGGGGGGTAATTTCATTATTTGCTGTGGTCCCTGGATAGTATTTCATTATTTACAATTGTCCCTGGGTAGAATATTATTATTTACAGTGGCCTCTGCGTAGTATATAATTATTTACAGTTGTCCCTGGAGAGTATTTAATTTTTTTACAGTGTACCCTGCGTAGTATAAGATTATTCACAGTGGACACTGGGTACTATATCATTACTTGCAGTGGTCCCTGGGCTGTACATCGTTATTTACAGTGGTCCATGTGTAGTACATCATTATGTACAACTTCCCAGGGTGGAATTACATGATTTACGGTGGTGCCTGGGTAGTATATCATTATTTACAGTGATCACTGGGCAGTATCTCATTATTTACAGTGGTCACTGGGCAGTATCTCAGAATTTACAGTGATCCTTGTCTCATACATAATTATTTACAACGGTCCCCGTGTTGAACTTCATTATTTACAGCGGTCCCTGTGTTGTATATCATTAGATACTGTGGTCCCTTGGGTACTCTAGCATTATTTACAGTGGTCCCTGTGTAGTTCAGCATTGTTTACAACGGTCTCAGTGTGAAATGTCATTATTTACTGTGGTCCCTGGGTTGTATATCATTATTTACAGTGGTCCCTAGGTAGTATATCGTTATTTACAGTGGTCCCGGGGTAGTATATCATTATATACAGTGCTCCCTAGGTAGTATATCATTATGTACAGTGGTCCCTAGGTAGTATACCATTATTTACAGTGGACTCTGGGTAGTATATCATTATATACAGTGGTCCCTGGGAAGTATATCATTATTTATAGTGGCCCCGAGGTAGTATATCATTATTTACAGTGGATCCTGGGTAGTATATCATTTTTAACAGTGGTCCCTTGGTAAAATATCATTATTTGCAGTGGTCCCTGGGTAGTATATCATTAATTACAGTGGTTCCTGCCTAGTTTATCATTATTTCCAGAGGTCACTGTGTAGTATATCATTGTTTTCGGTTGCCCCTGGTAGAATATCATTATTTACAGTGGTCCCGGGGTAGTATATCATTATTTACAGTGGTTCCTGGGCAGTAAATCATTATTTACAGTGGTCCCTGGATTGTATATCATTATTTACAGTGGTTCCTGGGTCGTATATCATTATTTACAGTGGTCCCTGGGCAGTATCTCATTAGTTACAGTGATCCCTGGGTAGTGTATCATTATTTACAGTGGTCCCTGGGTAGTATATCATTATTTACAGTGGTTCCTGATTTGGAAATCATTATTTCAGGAGGTCACTTGGTAGTATATCATTATTTCCAGAGGTCACAGTGTAGTATATCATTATTAACGTGGTCCCTGGGTAGTATATTATTATTGACAGTGATCACTGCGTGGAATATCATAATCTACAATGTCCCTGGGCAGCATATCATTAGTCAAGGTGGTCCCTGGATAATTTGTCATTAGTAACAGTGGTCCCTGTGTTGTACATCATTATTTACAACGGTCCCAGGGTGGAATTTCATTATTCACAGTTCTACTTGTGTTGTATAACATTAGTGACACTGGTCCAAGGGCAGTACATCATTATTCACTGTGTTCCCTTCATAGAACATCATCATTTACTGTGGTCCATGGGGCGTATGTTATTGTTTACAGTGGTCCCTGGGTAGTATATCATTATTTACTGTGGTCGCTGGCTAGAATATCATTGTTTACAGTGGTTTCTGGGTAGTATGTCACTATTTACAGTGGTCCCTGGGTAGTATAGCAGAGTTTACAGTTGTTCCTGGGTAGTATATCATTATTTGCTGTGGTCCCTGGGTAGCATATCATTATTGACAGTGGATACTGGTATGTACGTCATTACTTACAGATGTCCCTGTGTAGGACATCATTATTGGCTGTGGCCCTGGGCAGTATATCATTATTTACAACGGTCCCAGGGTGCAATTTCATTATTTACAGTGGTCCCTGGGTAGTATATCAGTACTTACAGTGGTCTCTGGGCAGTATGTCATTATTTACAGTGGTTTCTGTGTAGTGCATCATTATTTACCCCGGTCCCAGGGTGAAACATCATTATTTACAGTTGTGCCTGGATATTATATCAATATTTACAGTGGACCCTGGGTGGTATATCATTATTTACACCGGTCCCATGGTGGAATTTCTTTATTTACAATCGTCCCTGGGTATTTTATCATTATTCATCTTGGTCCCTGTGTAGTATGTAATTATGTACAGTGATCCCTGGGCAGAATGACATTAATTACCGTGTTCCTTGGTGGTAGATTATTATTTAATATGGTCCGTGGTTTGTGTATCATAATTTACAGTGATTCCTGTGTAGTACATCATCATTTCCAACTATCCTAGGGTGGAATTTCATTGTTTACAGAGGTCCCTGTATAGTATATCATTATTTACTGTGGCCATAGATAGTATATCATTATTTAATTGGGTCCTTGTGTAGTATATAATCACTTACAGTGATCCCTGGGCAGAATATGATTATTTACCATGATCCTTGATGGTAGATCATTATTTACTGCGGTACCTGTTTAGTGTATCATTATTCACAGTGATCGCTCTGCAGTATATCATTATGTACAGTGGTCCGAGTGTAGTACGTCATTATTTATAACGGTCCCTGGGTGGTATATCATTATTTACACTGGTCGCTAGGTAATATAATATTATTTACAGTGGCCCCTGGGCAGTATGTCTTTTACAGTATGTCTTTCACACTGTGTTTTTTACAGTGGTGCCTGGGCAGTAAGTCTTTTACAGTATGCATTTTACAGTGTGTCTTTTACAGTGGTCCCTGTGTAGTACCTCATTCTTTCCAACGGTCCAAGTGTGGAATGTCATTATTTTCAGTGGTCCCTTGGTAATATATAATTATTTACAGAGGTCCTTGGATAGTATGTCATTATTTCCAGTGGTCCCTTTGCAGTATGTCATTAATTACAGTGGTCCCTGTGTACTACGTCACTATTTACAACAATCCTAGAGTGGAATTTCATCATTTACAGTGGCCTCTAGATAGTACATCATTATTTACAGTTGTCCCTTTGTAGTAGATCATTATTTACAGTGGTCCCTTTGAAGTATATCATTGTTTACAATGGTCCCTGGGTAGTGTGTCATTATTCACAACAGTCCCAAGGTGTAATTTCATTATTTTCAGTGGTCTCTGGATTGTATGTCATTATTTACAATGTTTCCTGGTTAGTTTATCATTATTTGCAGTGGTCCCTGGGCAGTATGTCATTAATTACAGTGGTCCCTCTGTAGTACATCATTATTTAGAATGGTCCCAGGGTACAATTTCAATATTTGCTGTGGTCCCTGGATAGTATCGCTGTTTAAAATGATCTCTGGGTAGTACCTTATTATTTGCAGTGGTCCCTGTGTGGTACATCATGATTTACAACCGTCCCAGGGTGGACATTCATTATTTACTGAGGTCCCTGGGTTGTATATCATTATTTACCGTCTTCCCTGGGTAGTATTGTCATTATTTACAGTGGTCCCTGTGTCCTATATCAATATCTCCAGTGGTCACTGGATGGTATTTCATTGTTTACAGTGGTTTCTGTGTAGTATATCATTTTTTAACAGCGGTCCCTGTGCAGAATATCTGTATTTACAGTTATCCCTGCGTAGTGTATCATTACTTACAAAGGGCCCAGAGTGGATTCTCATTACTTGCTGTGGTCCCTGGAAAGTATACCATTATGAAGTCCCTGTGTGAAATGTCATTATTTACTGTGGTCGCTTGGGTAGTCTATCATTATTTACAGTGGTCCCTGTGTAGTTCAGCATTATTTACAATGGTCCCAGTGTGAAATGTCATTATTTACTGTGGTCCCTGGGTAGTCCATCTTTATTTATAACTGACCCTGAGTGGAATTTCATTATTTACCGCGGCCCCAAGATAGCACATCATTATTTAAAGTATTTTCTGTGTGGTATAACATTATTTGCAGTGGTCCCTGCGTAGGAGATAATTATTTACAGTGATCCATGTGTAGTACATCATTCTTTATTACGGACCAAGGGTACGATTTCAATATTTGCAGTGATCCCTTGACAGTATATCACAATTTACAGTGGTCTCTGGGCAGTACATCATTACTTACAGTGCTCCCAGGGCACTATAATATTATTTACAGTGTTGTCTGTGTTGTATATCATGATGTACAGGGGTCCCTATGTAGTATATCATGCTTTACAGTGGTCCCTTGGGTAGTCTATCATTATTTACAGTGGTCCCTGTGCAGTTCAACATTATTTACAGCGGTCCCGGGAGGGGGGGGGGGTAATTTCATTATTTGCTGTGGTCCCTGGATAGTATTTCATTATTTACAATTGTCCCTGGGTAGAATATTATTATTTACAGTGGCCCCTGCGTAGTATATAATTATTTACAGTTGTCCCTGGAGACTATTTACAGTGGACACTGGGTACTATATCATTACTTGCAGTGGTCCCTGGGCTGTACATCGTTATTTACAGTGGTCCCTATCTAGTATATCATTATTTACAGTGGTCCCTATCTAGTATATCATTATTTACAGTGGTCCCTGTGTAGTACATCATTATGTACAACGGTCCCAGGGTGGAATTACATGATTTACGGTGGTGCCTGGGTAGTATATCATAATTTACAGTGATCACTGGGCAGTATCTCATTATTTACAGTGATCCTTGTCTCATACATAATTATTTACAACGGTCCCCGGGTTGAACTTCATTATTTACAGCGGTCCCTGTGTTGTATATCATTAGATACTGTGGTCCCTTGGGGAGTCTATCATTATTTACAGTGGTCCCTGTGTAGTTCAGCATTGATTACAACGGTCCCAGTGTGGAATGTCATTATTTACTGTGGTCCCTGGGTAGTCTATCATTAGTTACTGTGGTCCCTGGGTAGTTTATCATTATTTACTGTGGTCCCTGGGTAGTCTATCATTAGTTACTGTGGTCACTGGGTAGTCTATCTTAATTTATAACTGACCCTGAGTGGAATGTCATTAGTTACCGCGGTCCCTAGATAGTATATCATTATTTACAGTGGTCCCTGGGCAGTATATCATTATTTCTAGTGTTCTCTGTGTAGTATATCATTATT